>NW_008824369.1:1271238-1274332 GCF_000699105.1 Pygoscelis adeliae
CCCCAAGCCTGTAGCGCTGCATGGGGTTGTTGTGACGCAAATGCAGGACCCAGCACTTAGCTTTGTTGAAGCTCATACAATTAGCCTTGGCCAATCCATCTAGCCTGTCCACGTTAATGTAGATGCTGAGACAATGGGGAAGTTTGTTTTTGTTATTCGGATTACAGTGGCTCCTGAATAACAATGGGGGTCCTGTCATGCCATGAGCACATAGCTTGAGAGATAGCAGCTGCTGTGGAGAGATTGCATTTACACTAGACTAGACAGAAAAGAGGCAAAGAGAAGAGGAGCAAGAATTGTGGCACAGGCAGATTAAAGGCCAGATTTCCAAATATATTTAGTGCATCTTGATGAGGGAGATGGAAACTTTGGAGGAGTCTCAGATGCCCTTTGTGACCTGCCAAGGTCACATGAGTCTGACACAAAGATGAAAAGCAAATGTGGAGACCTGGGGTCAAATTTGTGTCCTTAGCACTGGGAGGCTGGTGGCTGTGGGGCCACCTGACTGAGCTGGACACGTGATATCAATAGTAATTGCTGGAGAAGAAAAGCAGGTCTTTGGCTTGCTTTGCAGTTGGCACCCCTCTCTGCTTTTGTGGCAGTGTGGCACGTGAATGGCTCACAAATATGGTTTGTTTGTGCAATGCTCTCATCAAAGAAGAAAAATCTTATAGTGCCTCTGTTGTGAGATGTTGCTTCTAAGTTAGCTTTTAATGGCTTGATGCTCAGCCAGAGTAAAGGAACTTGACTGTTGAGACAGTGAAACTACGGCAGTTTATACCCAGTTCTATTGCTCCTGATCTTCTCAGCCATGGTTGATGTTTTCAGTACCTATGGCCAAATATATGCATTGGCAACACCACCATCAAATAAAAAATAAATTAATTTTGACCTATGGCTATCCATATATATGTAATTCAGAGAACCTGGTTGAAGAAATGGATAGCACCAAAGGATATTTTTTCAAGGAAATCTTGTAAGACTCCAGTTTTAATAACATGTAGTCTCATTGCAGAAACATGAGAGCACCCACTTTCAATTTAAAGTGCTCTCCTCCACACATAGTACTTCTCTGAACCTGTCACTTCTCAAGAGGCTCTTTCTCAGACAGTCTGCATTTTAAATCAAGCAGTTATGACAGTTTTCACTGCAAAAGGGGACAAATTAGTGAAAGCAGCATATATAGAAACTTGGTTACAATAACTGCTAAACAACATTAACCAGGATTCCTGAGAAATAACTAACTGGCTCAGATTTTTGCAGTGACGATCCATAGAAAAAAGAAAGTCACGTAGGACTAAAACAGCTCACTAGCTTTGGTGCCTAAAGTAATGAGTTACAAAATGGCGCAGGCTGAGATCATTAATCCTGGATTTATTGACAAGTTTGAAAGCCCCGGGTAGACCTTTGTTAGAAATTCAGCTGAGAGTGCAATTTGCTCCTGCGTCTATAATATTCTTGGAGCCCTCTACGGTTTTAGATATGTTTGTTTTCCCATGATGTCTTTGAGGTGGAGTGATGTGGGTAGTCCCATTTTTGTGGATGGGATGTTGAAGCTTAGAGGTAGCTATGCTGAATTATAGCTTGAAGCCAAGTTTTCACCACCTCACCTGCATGTCCTTTCTTTCCCCTTTGCAGAAAACTGGACTTGCAGATTGGACGTATTGCAGGGTTTTTACAAGAGTTCAGGCACAGTCTGTGACTTATCGAGCAGCAGTAGAATGGAGTGGTTGGGAAGGAGCTATTTTACAGATCTGCTTTCAGAGTCCAATTTTCACGTCTGAGTCTCATGATAGGAGATCAAAGTCCCTCATTAGGGGTCTGAATCCAATATTTAATACACTTAATGGCCACTTTATATACTCACAAGATAGCCTGGTTTCCGCATAAAACAACATCCAAGGTCCTTTTGACACTTAATGAAGGGACAGAATGAGTGTTTTTAAGACCTCATTTTCTATGCCGTTACGTGACAGTGAAGCAGGACTGACTTCAGTAGTTATACTGTCATGCAATCAGCCTGTCAAAAGCAGGATCAATCTCCTATGCTTTAATGAGGGGATACAGGAGTATCGTTATTAATTCATCTGTCTTTCAAAAACTATCCTGTGATATCCTGCACTATCATCTTTGAAACATCCTGGACTTGGGGAATGTCAAAACTTAGGATATGAACACACACTATTACTCTGTAAGTTGTATTGGAACTGATTAACCTATCAATCTCTATTATTCAGCTACTAGAAACGAGACACATACGTCTCCTGGGAACTTACCTGGAGTGAGATCAAAAGGAAACTGCTTTCTCCCTTCCCTGTATGAAGGTTCAAAATTTGTTTGGACTAGTGATGTTAAAAATAAATAAATATGTGAAGTGACCTGAATAACTTGAGCGATTCCCTTGTGATTAAGGCAGGAAATGTTTGAAACATGAAAAGTTGCACCCATGTTCAAATGAGAGAGGTCCTACTTAATTATTTAGAGCAGCCGAAAGCTCATCAAAAATTTAACCAAGACATATTTCTCCGTGATTGTGCAGGCACCACAATGTGCAGAAAAGGCTTTAACTCTGTTAAATGAAACTCTTGAGTCTTTACCTCCTAGCTTGCCAGTGCTGGCTCAGTGGAGCCAATGCATCCTTTTCTCCCATCTCCCCTCTTCCCCAAGCACCTACAGAAAATTGCCTTTGTCAGTGATGCACTGACATCACTGACATTAGTAGGGTGATTTAAATAGCATACCCAGGCAAATAAATTTGCATTTGAACTACTGTTGGGGGGGTGTCCGTGTTGGCCCACAGCAGACTGTAGCTGCGGCTTTTCAAGGCTATAACTATTCACCCCTGCTAGATGATATCAAATACAAGCCGGTCTGCAGCAGAGCCCCACTCCTCTCCCATCTCTGGGGTGGTGTGGCTATGAGACCTGGGTCCGGCAGAGCTTGGGGAAGGGAAGGGAAAGCATGGACTGCCGTCCCAGTACCCTGCGGGGCAGTTAGTGCCCATATTCCCTCCCTCTGTATCACTGGTGGGAATATAAACATTCTTGATTAAAACAGGGATAGGATTTTACAGGCCCAGAATAAGACCCAGAGA
>NW_008824369.1:1274384-1275952 GCF_000699105.1 Pygoscelis adeliae
TCCCTCCCTTCCTTCCTTCCTTCCTTCCTTCCTTCCTTCCTTCCTTCCTTCCTTCCTTCCGTCCTTCCGTCCTTCCGTCCTTCCGTCCTTCCGTCCTTCCTTCCTCACTGAAAGGCAGCTCTTTTTCACTCCATTTCTTTTCTTGGGACTGTATTTTTTTGTTTTCTTCCACTGACCCTCGATTCCCAGACCTGAGAAGTCAGAGCTTTGCAGCACACAGACTATTTAAAATTCTCCAGTGCCAGAGGTGAGCGTAGCTGCAGGACCGGCTTTGCAGCCAGGCCCCTTGCCATCGCTGGTGAGCAGCAGGTACCCACATACCCTGAGTCTGCACTCCCTTAAATAACCAGTGCTGCAAACTGGGAGCTTGTTTTTAAGCAATTTAGTTCAGATCTCACCAATTTTGTGCACACTGCCTCAGAGCTAGGTCTGGGCCATTGCCCTTTTCTTTGAAGTCCATTGCATTTGTGATTTTCTTTGATCATTGCTGTGGAAATGACTGAAATGTTTTTCTCATAGGTTTGTATGCACACAGGCGTAAGAGGACTGAGAACTTCAGTAAAGGTGAAACATCTGACCTTATCTTGACTTGGTTAGGATTAAAGTAACATTAAATAGGACAAAATTATGTTCTAACTACCTTGAGAGACTAATGAGGAGGGAGTAATATTATTCTTTACTCAATACATTAAATGACTGTGAAAGAGCTTTGCCAGTAAGTTTAGTAAGTGTGCAGGGATCTAAAAATGCCAGATAGTACCTTAGGATTTCTGAGGCATCTACTTCTTTCACTGAGTTTCCCATGGTGGCACTTGATACCTAAGAGCTCAAAAGGATAAAAGGTCCCTGAAAAAGAAAAAAATGAGTCCATTCTTTTCCCACCACCTCTGAGCAGAAAGGTCACAAAAAAGGAGAAACTGGGTTTCCTGAAGAAGCCTCAGCCACACTGCGTTCTCCCCAGTTTCTAGAGCTTCTCAGAACTGCTCTGTGCACTGAGCCACAAGAGAGAAAGGAACAACTCTCTGCCCCATGTTCCTGTGCTGGTTCGGCTGATTTCTTAGTCTACATGGCCTTGCTATAAAATTTGTTTAAGAAACAGATCTCTGAGTCATTGCATATAGTTCTTGCAAAAGCAATTCAAAGCTCAGAGGTGATCAACCAGGGGAACAATGCTAGGAATAATGCGGAAAGTGCTGAAGAATAAAATAATGGCATTTCTTAATTTTGATTATATCAATCTGTGGCGTACCAGCTTGCAAACCCCACTTGTGATCATCTTCTCTGAAAAAGGCTAAAAGGGAACAAGAAAGGATGGAGATCAGGAAAACAGGGGGGGTCTGGAAGAAAGAAATGGTCCATATGAGGTGAGCTGAATGAACATCAGACCCATTGGTGGCAGAGGATATCCTACTGGGCTTTCAAATCATGAATAATATTGAGAACATAAACAGGGAACAATTATTCATCCTTTCTCACAATACATGAAATATTTTTTATACTGAAAAGATTTTTAGTAAATAGCTAAAATAAACCCCCAAAATCAAGCTGAATATTTTAATGCTTTGTAA
>NW_008824369.1:1275981-1278127 GCF_000699105.1 Pygoscelis adeliae
AAAAGCTTGCATTTTCATTTGAAGTATTACTGTATATTTTGATCCATTTGTCTCAGTTCATGATATAATGGAGCATAACTGATGTAGCTTGGCTGATGTGTCTCCTTGTTACACATACTGGAACAATATCTGCAGAAACATTTGAAATTACACATTTTTTTCAGACGTCTATTTTAAGGATCAGTAACTTCAAACAAGCAGAGCACTTAGGCATATTTTAAAGGCTTATTTCCTGCAATCATGCATGGGTCATGGCTTAATCCTCATCAGAAAGCGCACATTTTGGGATCCTGATTACCGGAGGGGGCAGTGAAGGAAAGACATAGAAAGAAAAGTAAAAGTATCAGAGTTTTCAAAAAGAGCCCAGGGATCTTTCACCCAACTAGTAAATGTTTGATGCTAATTTAGAAGAGAGCTGATTTTTTAAAATTCTGAAGGAGGGATCCCAAGAGGCAAAACAAAGTTGATGATCCAGGATATCTGCTAGGAGAATTTATATCACTGCTCAGCACTGTGTGTCCATGTGTGACACAAAGGACAGGCTTTGGAAGAACCAGCTGTCTTGGCAGGGAACAGGCAGCCTAATGGGAAGAGCAATTAAATCCAATATTTCTTACAGAATTACTGAATTTCTCAGTACTTTGTAATAAGGTTTTTAAGAGAAAGGCAGGCCTATGAATTATTTTTGCACGAGAAGGAGTAGGGCGGCTTTGCTTGGCCATACACACAACTTCTCTCATATGAGATGGGCTGGCGAAAGGATCCCGGTGTTTACTGGAGAGAGGTGGAAATACAACAGCTTTCTGCAGCAGATAAGAACTGGATTCTGGGCCACTTTGAATAACTTAAGCAAATAATTACCTGTGAATAAATTACTCGGGAAGAAAAATGTTAAATATATTTATTAATATATACCATATGTTTCTTTGCAACTTCTTAACAGAAGGCTCATAAAAGCACACAGCTACATTCAAGAGTTCCCCAGTCACACACATTTTCTGCATATACTTTATACACCCACCACTTAATAGCCAGAATACTCGTTTAGTGGATATTTTAAAAACTTACAGCCATCCCTTCGAGGTCTGTGAATATATAGTGAAAGTCTATTTATTCTTTTCAATCACACCTAGATGAAATGTCCAATATCCAAATTTCTTAAGTAATTTAATTTAAGAAATTTGGATATTTGACAGCTGAACAGGAGGTTTTCATATTTAAAAAAAATGAGGAAGGGAATTTCCTATGCAACTCAATTTCCTTTACTTTCACACATCATTGACATGCCAATATTTCTGGAGTACAGATTATTGTTATTCTTGCTTTTAAGAATTCTTCCAAATGTCCTGAGACAGGGGCTCATGCTCGTTATTGGAAGTGCTCCCCTCTCTCTTCATACCTTTCTGTTTAAGGTTTTGCCAACTGATGTGGTTTACAGAAGCCTCCAGGCTGCTCTCATTTGTGCTAATAGAGTGACCTTGAGCTGATTGGGCAAAAAACGAAGGGAGCACAAATCATGCCAGTATTCATCTTTGTTCCCACCCTTTGTACTCCAGTCATTGTCCATTACCTCCTCAGAGACTACTCCAGAAATTGGGTTATAATTGTCCTCCCCCTTCACATTTTTACCTGATGCCTGGCAATGTCCAGACCAGTACCCAGGGGTTTCAGCCGCACAGGCATAGGCTCTGGCTAATTGGGTCTGGTTCAGATATATGAAGTGTGGCAAGCAGAGGCAGGATTTTAGAATCATAGAATCATAGAATCATTAAGGTTGGAAAAGACCTCTAAGATCATCAAGTCCAACCGTCAACCCAACACCACCATGCCCACTAAACCATGCCCACTAAACCATGTCCCTAAGCGCCTCATCTACACATCTTTTAAATACCTCCAGGGATGGGGACTCAACCACTTCTCTGGGCAGCCTGGTCCAATGTTTAACCACTCTTGCAGTAAAGACGTTTTTCCTCACAACCAATCTAAACCTTCCCTGGCGCAACTTGAGGCCATTTCCTCTCATCCTTTTGCTTGTTACTTGGGAGAAGAGACCAACACCCACCTTGCTACAACCTCCTTTCAGGTAGTTGTAGAGAGCGATGAGGTCTCCCCTCAGCCTCCTTTTCTCCAGGCTAAACAACCCCAG
>NW_008824369.1:1278297-1303008 GCF_000699105.1 Pygoscelis adeliae
CCGACTTTTCCCCACCCCCCCCGGGTCTTTCCCCACGAGAACTCTTCCCAGCCACTCTTCCCCAAGCCTGTAGCGCTGCATGAGGTTGTTGTGACCCAAGTGCAGAACCCAGCACTTGGCCTTGTTGACCCACTTTAGGGTCTATTTAATCAGCCCAGTAATTCAAATTTTTATTTGAGCTTGACTTGTTTATGTACAAGAGAGGATTCTGCTTCTGGAGGGATTCTGCCCTCTCTGTACCCTGCATGCACCAATTATTGGAGATGCTACAAAACAATGTCCTGAGCAACAGCAGTAATAACAGCATAAGAAAGATAAATTTTTCCTAATGCTATAAAATTAAGAGAAGATTTTAGGACACATGTCAGCTGTCTTGCAGGTGAGTGATGCGTAACCAAGCAGTTACAATGGCTATAAGATGGGGACAGAATCGCTCTTGCTGCGATGTGGTGAGAACGATTTGCTTTTTGTGCATTTCTGCATGTGCTGAGCTCCGTGCTGCTTTGGCTGCTCCTCCAGCACTACCCAAACTGTCTAGGTTTAATCCCTGGTGAAAGCTTTTGTGACCCACACATGATGCCACAACTATGGCGCAGGTATTTCTACAGCAAATTCTGCAGGAAATACTTGAGAACTTTTCTCTCAGAGCATCACTGTCTGGTTTGCCTAAGTTAGGCATAGCAAGAGGCTATGTAGGAGCCTGGATGCTGTTAAGGTGCCATATTCTCTGAACTCTAACATGATATAAGTCCAAGTGCGGTGATTGAGTATTGTCTCACAGGGCAGCTGGTAATTGTCAAGGGTGTTTTCAAGCCTTTCATAAGTGGAGGAAAAGCCAAAAAGGCCAGGCTGCACATTTTGTAAAACTGATTTGTAAATTCCAAATTCAAATATTTTGATGTTTAAGCTCAAGTTTAATCTCACCACTGTGAAAAGCCTGTTTCTCCCTACCTGTTACACTCAGAAGCACTTCTGCAGATGAAAACCAACTTTCCATCCTGCAACCTCCCACAGACATATGCACGCACATTATGTCCCATGTTTAATTGCCTTTCAAAACTGTCTTATCTTGGCATGAATTTGTCATTGGTTTATCTCTGCTCAGGATAAATGCATACCTAATCTTATTACTGGATGCATTCAGAGCAGGCAATCTCATTAATAGCCACCCTTAAGGGATTTTTATCCATGGATCAATTTCATAATTGGAACACAGCTACATAATACATAAATATATCCCTTAAATGGCACAGCCGTTCTCATGCTGTTCTCATGCTGTTCAGTCTTGCACATCTCATGGGAAAAAAAAAAAAAAGAATCCAGAAAGAAAGAATGTATTTTTAAACTAGAGATCCTTCTTGGAAGCTTGTTAGGTTTTCAGATCACACCACAGGCTTACAAGCTTGATTTGTCAGGTTCATGATTGTTACTGGATATGTGAGTTCTATCATTTTTAGCCTGGATAGTCACTAAGAATAGTTTTCCCTATTCTTAGCGGCAATGCATTGAATTCTGTATGCTCTTTTTTGTAGTATATAGAATTCAATAATGGCAAAACTCTAACTTGCTAGCTACGTATCATTTTGAAAAGCAGCAGGAGCTATATAGCTTTTAAGAATTAAATTATGTTCATTTCTTCAGTGACTGCAAAATACCCTACTAAGAATGTAATAGCTTAAAGGCTTCCTAATCAACTTTACTTCATCATTAAATAATTATGCTTTGTGTATCTGAACTACACTTTTGTCACATCTCATATATGGGATAGTTAGTGAATATGAGTCATTACTGAGGCTGAGTGAACCATTCATAATTAAACCTGAACCAAGCAAAACTGCCTGGTTTCGAGTTGTGTGAAGCTTTCAGCGAGTGTCTGGGCTGTTTCCAACAAACTTTGATTCAATTATATCCAAGCCCCAGCAAAATAAAATATACGTATACTGCACAGACCCAAGCCACAGCAAGCATTACTGAGGTTTGGTAGACTCCACCGCTCCCCCCCCCCTTAGGATCATTACAGCTCTGATCAAAAAGGATTAATTTTCCTTCTCCCTCCCACTCTGCAGGCGCACAGTGAGGATGGGCACCACTGAGGCTCCTGGAATACGTACATGGGAAATTAGTGAGAAAGTATTTTACAGTTTCACCTATTTGTAGCTGCAAGCCATGCAACTGCACACAAGGTTTTTCACAATGACACCACTGGGCATTGCTAGCCAACTGGTCAGAATGTGAGAGAAATTACTGTTATAATTCAAAAAGTGAATAGCGGTATTAGTGATAAAGATGATAAATTAAAAAATAGCCAGAAATGTACATTTACTGTGTTTGATTATCAGCAGATCCCAAATCAGGTTATCAGCAGATCCCAAATCACTCAAAAAATTCAAATATCCTCAGCAGCAGCCCATAATCATCTTACCCAAGGTTGCCAACAGCAGAACATTCTGTCTCTGCCGGTGTGATGGGAAATAGGCTGCAATGAAAATAGCGACATTCATGGATGTGTGTTCTCATTGCATTTAACATGGGACTTAGCTGCTGCAGGGGCATCGGATAGGCTGTACTGCGCTCACTCAAGAGGCAGTTCTTGCAAAGTACTGAAATGTTGCGGCACACAGCTGTCCCGGCAGTCAGATGTGAAGCAGGGGACACCTCTGCTCAGGTGGGGAGACCAAAGCCCAAAGTATGCCAGCTCATCTGAGGCCGTTTGGATCACTCTCTGTAGTGGGAGAGCTGTCCTGCAATGTTACAAGTGCTACCAGGGCCAAGAATGGGAAAATAAAATGGCCTCATATTAGTAATAAGACACCCCATTTGAATTGTGATGGCAATTCACCATCAGACCTACTTCCTTAAGGACTCAATGGATTATCTGCTGCTTGCGGTCTTCAAATCGAATCTTTCCAAAGCACAAGCTACATTTCAAATAAAATAGCTAACTAAAGGTGGAAGGGTTGGGAGGGCAACTGATTGATAGGGAGATTTCTTTGGAACATGCCATTCAATTGCTTCATTTATATTTCATTAAGCATGAAATTATGTTTATAATTGTATTAGACAACTGTGTGAGAGATATTAGCTCATAAGCCTAGACTGAATTAAAACAATTATTAATTTATTATTTTTATGGGTTTTTTCATTTTTAATGAAATTATGCTCCTGAATTCAAAGCACTAGTGAAAGTGTATTATTTTAATTCATAAAAATATCACTCTGATTGGCTGCTGTGTAACTGAAAGAATAGGAGTAGGTGTTATTTAATGCAAACACCATATCATCCAAGAATGCACCTTAGCATAATCTATATGGAGAAAGGAGACTCCATGCTCCAAAATGGACAAGAGAAAAAAAAAAATCCTGTCTGAGGGTCATGCTGCAGGGAGATGGTGCAGCAGGGATGGCCATGCAGTGTGCAGGGAAACCAGTGTTGGGGAGGTGAAAACATAAGAGGAGCTTTAAAAAACCCGATGCGTTGCAGTGCCAAAAGCGACATAAACGGCCAGCGAGCAGCCAGCCCTTCTTGCTGGGATCCGGCCTCATCTGCCAATCCCTGCACAGTGGAAAGGGAGCAACAGCTTGAAGCAAAATGGGTCCTTCTCTGTAGTTTGTCCATACACAGAAATCAGAGC
The DNA here is from genome assembly GCF_000699105.1 of Pygoscelis adeliae. Classification (NCBI taxonomy): domain Eukaryota; kingdom Metazoa; phylum Chordata; class Aves; order Sphenisciformes; family Spheniscidae; genus Pygoscelis; species Pygoscelis adeliae. The sequence goes on from NW_008824369.1 coordinate 1,281,930, forward strand.
TGAGAGGGTTTTTTTAAATCTAAAATCTATCATCAGGACTATGGCTCCCTATTATGCTTTTCTACTTCATCCTGTGATATTAATACATATGCAAAAAACTCTTGGACTTCAAAAGGATGTATTCACCTGGTGTAAGAGCTGCAGGATATTTCCTGAGGTGTTGCAGACATCGACAACTTTCATAAAAAAAGCTCAAACCTTTAAGCCAGTGCTGGCGGCTATTCACCTTCACATATTTTTCTATCGCTTTCCAGCTCTCACACTTATTCTGCTAATGATTAAGGATCTCAAGCACTTTGAAACAAAGCTTTTCACCTTTTAGATACTTTTTCAATCTGTGTGAGAAGAACAGGTTCCTCACTGGCATTTATCTTACAATGTGCTCTCTGGCACCCCAACCAAAATTATTTTGAAACACATTCCTTTTCATCTCAGAGCTTTGTGACTGCTAGGCAATCCGATTTTTTATTTATTTCTTTTTAGAGGCTGGTATTTTGGCTTCTCCTTTTCTACTTTCTTTTCCTCTGTATGCGGCTGACCACATGGTTTCATTCACTGAAACAGCCGATTGCAAAATAAGACAAATACTTTGACTTTGCCCCTGGCTTTCGTGGTTGCTGTACCTCTGAAGGCTCCATTCACCTCTAATTACATGTCCGTTGAAATCATGCAGAGAAGGAACAGTGTAAAAGTCATTAGCCCTCCTAAATGAATGTGCAGCTGACTAGCTAACAAAGGGATTAACACTTGACAGTAAAAGCGTTGCATGCTGAAGGAGAGGGTCATTGGGTGACTGCCTGTTACACAGAAATAATTGCCACCCAATGCTGAGAGAAACTGATGTCCGCAGGCTGTGTTTACTGCAGAGAGATGCATTTTCTCTCAACTCTTACCCCTCTGCTTAATCTGCCTTTGCACAAAACAGGGAGGAGAGCCATTAGTGGGCAGGGGATGGTGGAGAGCCGAGAGCTCGGGCAGCAAGAACCAGCGTGGACTGGCTGGGGACCATGAAACCGGGTTATGGAAATACAAGGTGATTTGAAGACCAAGGACGTTCAGTAGGAATCTTCCTGTTGAACCTTTAACCTACTAAACAAAACCCATACTTTTTCTGTTTTAAAAATGCTTCTTTGCTTAATCCTCCATTGCCATAGTATGGCATGTGGCTTGATACACATGGTTGTTTGTTTTGGGTTTTTTTTTTTTTTAGATATTTAATAAAGAGAATATAAAGGCATAGTAAAAATATTTGTCTTCTCCTACCTAACCTTTTCTTATTTAAGAGCACTTTATGATTCAAGAAAGTATCCACACTACAATGAGCCTTTCATAGATTAAGCTGACCCCAGATAGAGTCTTCTCTAACTAATATTTTACCTTTTTGAGAATACAATTCTTATTCATGGAGCTTAACAGATCTGTTAGTTCTGTGGCCACTAAGAAAAAGTACCTATGGAGGACTTCAAAATGCAATAACATTTACTAGATACGCTACGAGGCTGAGTTAGGGGATCATGGTCATCGCTATAACTGTGAATTACTGAATTGTGCTTGCTGAAAACATGCCACTGCATTAGCATAATGTGATATGGAATATCCTGTTTAGCAGTAAGAGTGATCTTACAGTTAGGAAAGATTTTGGGTAAGATTTCCTGCTGGAATAAATACTTATCACTCTATTGAAGACATTGCAGCTGTTATGATTCAAATGGGCTGAGATTCATTCCCTTGTCTTGAAGCAGACAAGGACAAAGCAATGGCTAAAATAATTGGGGAGCATTCAGCACACGTTTGGAGTTGAGCAGAAAGGGCCTCTATGTTGGACTTCTGGGCAGGGATGCATTTTTCTTTTGTGTCCTACCTTGAACCGGTTGCAGCGCAAAACTTGTGTCCCAATGCATGACTGAAATAATTCCCAGCCAAGATCACACAGAGGATTTCCAGGTGAGCAGAGTCTGGGGCTGACTTTTGGTTGGTTGGTTGTTTTAACCTTGCCAACAATACATGGTGGAAAACCTTTTGGCCTATTTTGGAAAAAAGGTGCCATTTCATAGCAAGTTAGCTCAGTCAAAGTAATTTAACTGGGCTCGACATAGATACGCTTTGACATCTTTAGCCCAATTTAAAAACAGTGGATTTTAGTGCAAGCATTTTAAGTTATCTGATCAGCTACTGAGATGAAAATACCATAGAGATATGTAACTAAGGCTGAGGAAAGACGCAATAGCGGCAGGGTGGTATTGTACAATGTGAAAAGGATGTTTATATCCAAACATCACACGCACAGTTGAGCATGAATTCACATTAGATCAACTTGAGCTTCAAACATGTATTTATTAGATATGGGTGGAAACAACTATTTTTCAGAAGTGGAGTACTAATATCACAAAGGTTTTCATCTGGTGAAATATATGACTTCTAAAAACCCGAACATGTCTAATATTTCCAAAGGCTTGTTGAACAATAGCATCTGAGCACAGGCGATGATACCTAGTCATCTCTGTCATTATTAATCTCTTTTTTGGACTTATTTCTTTCTGTATCTTTAGTGGCATGTTATTTTTGCCATGACATGTCCTGTAGAGATTTGTAACGGGTGAAGCTGAAGACATGAATCCACATTTTCCCTACTGACACCTTAATATTTCATTACAGTGCATCGACAAAGCAGATGAGGTGAGTGCTGGCGCCTGGGACCCGGGGTCAATAAACTTGTACACAGCCACCGCCTCCACAGTGCACGTGGCTACTGGCCCAGCTGAATGACTCGTCATTACGCAAATAGGAGCTCTTTCCACCGAGCGCAGTGGAGGTATTCATGCCACTCATAAGCAAAGGCTGGAAGAAAGGCCACAGAAGAAGCAATTATGGGAATAAAAGGAAATTTATGCGCGAGCCAATGGGCGTCCCACAGACTGTCTTCCATTCGCTATGGAATACTCCTTCCTCTTGTCTGATAAAGTGACATCTGGTTAGTATATTTGCCTGTTTATTTAGTTCTCTGCATCACTTTGAGCAACATAATCTCTCTAATTGGTACACAGAATTTTTTCCAGTATGGTTAAAACAGCAGATTCTGCCTTGAGATTCCTTCATGGTTGTTTTTGCTATCAGATTCAGAAATCATGCAAAAGGAGTCTAATTTTGTGTTTATTCATTCAAGGAGATACCATATTTGCAGCCTTAGAAACAGTATTTAGGTCTACATATGAAGGAAATAAAATGCCCTAATTAATCTTCTGCATCACTGAAATGGAGCTTCAGTCAAATGGGAAGGCAGACATTGCAGATGTTGAAGAGAGCCATCCTAGAACCAAGCCTCCAGCACTATTTGGGAGCAAAAGGTAAAATGAGACAGTAGATGAGATTAAAATGCTGATTATAAGAGGTTTTTGGATGAGATAAGCAAATCTCCTTGTAATCTCAAATAAATCTGAAATTTTCTTGCTGTGTTCTCATGCCATCCCGAGTCCATCATGCATTTTGTTTCTGAAAACAGCCCTCAGTCTATTTTGATGCTTCAGGCAATAACAGTCTGGATGAAAAGACTCTTCCTTATCCTTATTTGTTAAAATGCTAAAGGTTATTTTCTGAAGATAAGAGGGTGGTCGCTGCCTTCACAATGGCACAGATTTTCTTTAATATAAACAGACCTGATCTGTTTGGTCCAGAGTGGTTTTTAAAGGCTAGCTAGTAATCATCCCCTCAAAGATGTCTGTGTCTTTCAGAGCTGGACCTGCAAATCCATCACTTGGCTGGAAAAGCTTGGTCAGGAACATACTCCCAAGAGGAAGCCTTGGAGATTGAGTAATAAGGCAAGCCTGCTAGAGGTGAAATAAACAGGATTGTGGTCTTTTTTTTTCTTTTTGCTATAAGCAGCTGTATTAAAGCATGGATACTACTGATAGGATTGGTATTTCTCAACAGATTGTATTTGCAGTGTTAGACTTCCTCATACTCTGACTACTTTAAATTCCTCAGGAGGCTTTTGTCCCAGTATGTCTAAACAGTTTAGCAACATTCATTAGGCATCATGACACCCCAGTTATTGACTAAGAAAGAGAGCTTTCGATGCCCACTTCACAGAAGTGGTCATCCTGAAATACATTTAGTTGGTGAGAAAGGGACAGAAAGGGCTTAAGTATCCCGGGTTCCAGGAGAGCAACAGGCATTGTAAAGAAGTTAAGAAAAATTTCCATTTCATAAGGATAAAGCTGAAAATGGTGAATTTGTAGAGCCTTGAAATAAAAGACATGATAATAGTCTTCTAATTCTCAAAAAATCTGCACAGAAGGTGCTTCTGAAATATTGTCCTGGTCACCAAAGGGGCAAGAAAAGCGCCTGGCTCCACATGCAGCAAAGGTTTAAATTAGAGATTTGGAAAAGCTTCCTAATGAAGGATACTTAATCAATGAAGCTGGCTGCTAAGGGAAACTGTAAAATCTAAGTTATAAAGGACCAATTAGACTAACACCAGTCTGGAATGGGCACAGCAGTATTCTGCCTGCTTCCATGCAGTGAAAATAGACTTAAAGCCACTATCGTACTGTGGTGCTATCTTTTACCCCCAGAACCGCACTCAGGTCCAGAGATTTCATTTTTGCTACACCCATATGTATCCCTGGACTGTATGTAAGTCCTCCAAGTTCAGCTGTGAGTGCTTTCAGTCTGTCTCACTTCTATAGCACTAGCCTGTCTGGAAAAAAAAAATCATAAACCTAAATTATGTGAGATCAAAGTCCTCTCATGAGGAAGTCACGCAGATTAAAATTAATTTAATTATTCTGAGTAGAGCAGCCTTCCCTAGGGAAAAAGGTGTCTTCTTGACTTTGTTGAGCTGGTACCTCAGCTGACCTCAGTTAGAGAAGACTCTACCCCGTAATCATCTCTTTGGGGAGGAGGGCTGGGTGTTCAAGGATGAGGATCCTTGAGGAGAGGGGATATAAACCTCAGTGAGGTATGCAAAGGTTCTCCTGGTTTCGCACAGACAATGTGAATGAGTTAACTTTGGATGGTTCCCAGATCTGACTGATTCGGTTTCCTGGTGCATTGTATGAGAAGCGTGGACATGCCATTCACAACACTGGATTCCCCTCTGAAAGCCAGGATCCTTCACGCCAAAGTCAGTGCTGCTTCCTAGGCTTCTAAATCCTTGAATTCAGTCTTAGTCATGAGTTGCAAGAATGATATCCAGCATTGTAAGTCAGCAGTATCCCCCAAATAAGATGATAAAGCAGCTGTGTTGGCTCTAGAGCAGCTTAACTTCAGGCTTCTGAGTATGATGAATTATTGTTTAAGGAGATGCATTCATAATTCTGTTCCTTCCAAGCAGGTGGTTGGTATTTTGAGATCCCTGCTGTATCAGCACTATGTATATTTGGCACAGAAACTGCATGAAGATTATAAATTCTATATTTAATTGGGTCTCATAAAGAAATCCTGTAAATCATAGTCATCCCATCAAACAAAACAGGAAATTGATATGGTAAGGTATTCAATAAGATTACTTCTTTTTGCCCCTAAAGGTTAGACAAAACTTTGTTGTTTCCTTAAGAAGAAAAAAATTGTGATAGAGTCAGGTATCTTTGATGTAGTTCTGTTTATTTGAAAATAACAAAATCCTAATTCTTAGCACAGGAATCAAGTAATATGAGAAAGTACTTCTATATACAACACCAAACCTCCCTGAGCCAGCACTCAGCCAAAAAAAGCTCTCTGTTTTGGCTTTCAGCAAGACCACAATGCCACTATTTAGCCAGGTTGTGCCCTAAGCTTTCCTGCTTCTTTATATCTTCCTTGAAATATTTCTTTCTGTTTCTCCGTCGCATGTATTTTGGCAGAAAAAAAATTATGGTATCATTTGTTATACAGTATGTGGTGAAACGCCTTCATTTACATTTGTGAATTTTAGGTGGTAATATATGCTGGGGGGTGAGAGTTACTATTGTTTCAACTTAACGGGGCTGCAAAAATCCTAATGCGTTCTGCTTTTCTTGAATGAGAGATAGTCCAATAGTTCTTTCTATAAAGATAGACTCTGAGGCTATGGCAAAGGAACTAAGTCACAATAAACAGAAAAGAGACAGTTCAAACAAGTGTGAGTCTTACCTAATAAATAAGGGTAAAATATACATACCAATGCAAGTAAAAGGAGATTTATATCTAGTTTCCCTAAGTGGGTTTGAATCTGTACATGACCAAAGCTGCTTTCATTATTAGTGTATTATTTTGAGTTCTCCGTACCATTGGATTACAGTGAAGTACTATTTGCACCTATTTTATCTATGTTACATCTATTACATCAAATCAAACACAAGGTAAAAGAGACTTGTACTAAATGAATGCAGTTCATTTTTCAGCTGTATCTGGCAAACTGAATAAAAGGAGCGGGGGTTGATTTTGGCACCTGATCTGCTTTGGCATCTTTTGCCTGCAGAGTGCTCGTCGTGGGAAAGAATAGCTTGCTACAGGGAGCGCCAGACAGGCCAGTGAGCCTTCTGAAACTCATGCATGACCGCGTTTTCTTGACAGGCTGCTTCAAGTACTCTCTAGAGTTATTTGATCTGGTCCTCCAAACCCTATTCACACTGCTTCTCTTTACTGCTCTTACCGTGGAATTCATCACAGGCTATTTTAGCTGGGTGAGAGCTGAGCATACACGTGGGTTTGAGTCCATGCAGTGCATCTACAAATAGTCAGACTGCTATACAAGGTCCCTGGCCTTGCTTATCAGAGTGAAATGGCTGGGGACTGGCCTTCTTGATAGGCCAAGGTGATCCTGAAGCATCGCACCCCAGGCAATTGCAAGTCCCAGCATGCGATAGGCAAGACGTGCACTTGCTTGTCATAGGTCAGAGAAAGGTCCCGTTCAAGATTGTTTGTGGATCTGTGTTGAAAAGCCTCTTTGATATGAGTGGATAGTCCAGGTATGGCAAGAATGGTACTTGTGATAACATTTGAACGTGACAACTGTGCTGCACAGTACAATAGTGATGCTAAAGAAAAGCTATTCACGTTAGCAACTCCTGTGCTGAGTGTAAGGGAAACAACAGCGCGAAGGGTTTACATCTTCACTCCACCTGCCGAGGTAAATACTTGTCACTGCCCCAGTTCTCATCCTCTACTGCAAATGAAAGCCAGTGATAAGTTGCAGTCATGACTTTCAGAGATGCCTACTTCGATCATGTTCAGCAGCAAAGTGTAGCCCATATCCATAAATCTGTAGAAGTTTCAGGGAGAAAAAAGCAATTATGGAAGATCAAAAGGCAGCTGGCGAGAGCACGGGCAGGGGAAATGGTGTCTGCTGCTGGTTTCCAGAGTGCTCAGGGAAGCAGGAGATGGGTAGCACAGTCTAAGAAATGAAGATGGTTACACTAAGAAATGTACATCATTTACCATTTTTTTCTGTCCTATCAAAAATGATCTGACAAAAATTGGCCGACAGCTCACTGTAGAGGAGCAGGAGTGGTGCCGTATGTACCAAGGAGTTCGCTACAAGTATGTATAACTATAGAATTAAGTAATTGTGCATAAGAGCCTTCAAGGAGGCAGGATTTCATGAACATGGGTTAAGGAGGCCTGAAATGTATTGGAAAGTCACCATGGTCAAATGCAATTTTCATGTTTTTCTATTACACAAAGAAAAAAATATGTTGCCCACCATAAAAGGGCCTGAGCTTTACCGTAATAGAAGTCAAGAAGTAACTCTGCTGAAGTCATTGGTATAAGCTAATGAGGTGTGAATATACTTTCATATACTAAACAATACCTGCACAAGGTTTCCTGTTGATTTCTGGGGGACTATTTGTACAGCAAATTAGTGCTCTGTATGAGTAAGTCTACGAGCATCCAGATTTCTGCTAAAATAAGATTACATGTCTATTAGACTATCCAGAAGCTACAACATTGCAATGTACTGTATTACCATGCACTGAAGATAGGTCCTTGGGAAATTATTCAGTAGAAATATGTAGGAGACCAATTTCCTCAGTAACAGCAAATCTCTCAAGCGCTGCAGTTTAGGTGACAATTCAGCTCTTGCGGTAGAATCCATTTAACTTTGGATTTGGAAAGGCCAGTGCTGGCAGTTAGGGAGCAGCAGATTTATATATCACTGGATTATAATGTGGAGGCTACTTTGCAAATAACCTGTCCTCTGAAACTGCTGACTGTAAGCAATATTTAGGAATATTGACATTTTGCCACAAGTACAGAAAGCTCAGAATCAACTCATATCATCAGGTGACTTAACAACACATTTCACTTGCATAAATGAAACAATCCCCTGTCCTCATAACAATTATGAGAACATTTTTCAGTTATTATGCTACCCTGCAGCAAGGAGAAGGCCTATGTTTCATTTACAAACCATATTCATATCATGACTCTTATTGAGAGCTTTTCTGGGTAGAAAGCAGAGAATATGAAATACTCTTAAACATTAAATAAATGGCTTCATCTCAAAGGAAAAACATCCTTTGAAGAAAAGTAAAATGTTCAAAATGTCTTAAGAACAAGGAAACACAAGCACCTGTGTCTATGCACTGCTCTGGATCAAACTATTTCATATTGCTGTCATAATAGGGGCTCAACAAAGGAGCAGTCTCCCTTAAGAAAAAACAAACCAAACAAAAATAATCATGGGACGTCACTCCTACTCCAGAGACGTTTATGTGTTTTATGTATGGAGAACCAAACAGCGAGAGGCTGAGGTTTTTCCCTGTGAATCACAGAGTCCTTGCTGGCATTGGGAACCAACTCAAGATTTCCACAGTCTCTATTCAGTCCTGCCATGCTTTCTTCAAAAGCTAGGTCCAACAGGGGATCTGTAATGACGGTATAGTCTCCATACTATAGCTTTGATAACTTTTCCAGTGCTGTAAAGCATTTACTCCTGACTTTGCCTCTTTGAAGGTAAGAGAACAACTAACAGGCAGTGCAGTATGCCCTGGGACACCGTCCTCTCGATTCTCTTTTCAGCCTTGCTCCTTCTTGCAGCCAATTCTATTGGTACTGGATGGAAAGAACTGGCTATAAGCAGGGACAGTGCTGTTGCAGGTGAATTTAAAGAAGGAAAAAAAAGTTTCACAGCTGGAAATACTACTGAGAAACCCGAGATCTGTTACTACTTATGCAGAAGACCTCTCGCCAATGTCCTTTTGAAATACTGCAAAGTGTGTGCTGCTCTGCAGCCACCAGTTCCATCAGTGGCAAGTGGGCAGCCACTGAGAACATGAAGAAGTGCTGCCTTCCTCTTCTCAAAGGGTCATTTGTTTCCACTAATCCAGAACATTTCAGTATTTTCATATTTGGTTTCTGTATTGTTTCGTCATGTAGGCAGCTATCAACAGGCAATCTGGTTCTTTAACGTCTCAGAGATGTTTTAGTCTTATTGTCATTCTCTATATCACTGAATTTTAAAATCACAATTTCATTTGTTGCAGCATTTATTGCATTCAGTTGTCCTCTTTTTCTGAGGTTGAGAGAGTTGTTTTATTTCCTGAAACTCAGTGACAAAAACTACTCAGAAGGCCAGAGCCATTGCTTGTGTTCTAAATACATATGCAAAAAATATCAGCTAATTAGTGCTAAATTAAAATGTGAAGGGAACATCCATTATTTTTAGGTTATATGTATACACCACTTCTTTTACTGTTTCTGAAGAAAGATCAGCCACTGCATGCTGTTTGTATAATATGCACTGTATGCTGTCACAAAATGATATCTTGATAAAACAAGACGACCTTTAAAGTTGAAGCTGTGAAAGCAAACCAGATAAAAAATGTTTTCAAAATACACTCAAAAAGCTCTACAATGAAAGGAAAACTGATTATTCTCACTTTCTTAATTATTTTAAAAGATTGATACAATTAAAGTTGGTATTATTTTAAAACAGTGGGATTTCATACCATGCTGGTATGAATTCATTTTTGAATGAACTTTGTTTTTTCCATTTATGAAGCAATGCTCTTTTTTTTTTTTTACACGCGCTTTTCATTTTTCCACACATACTGTATAGCTAGGACAAAAATTTTCACAGCAAGAATTGATTATTAACCGGTCACTTTAAGCCACATGGTCTTCCTTCCTTGTAATTACTTAGTGACTCTATGTCCATATCCATTTAAAAGGTTTCTAGCAGCAGACAACAGCTGGGGTCATTCTTATTGCTCCTGAGTAATCTTGTTTGGTACAAAATACCAGAATTCACAAAGGAGCCATCCACTATCTCAAGGCTTCTGTGTACAGAAGCTCTCATGTGTGTTTGTGTGGGGGGAAGTCATGAAAATCCAAAAATGTCTGCTACCATCAATTGTATTTTCTTCTCTTCAGATTCTGGTACTGATTGTACAATTACATACAAGTGGACTCAAAGAGTTTGAGCCAGGGTCAAATTTTTGCTATATTTTTGCATAATGCCTTACGAAATGAATTCCTAATCCCTGATTCTGGCTGGGTAGGTCATCTGCCCTAAATATAATAAATAATATTAAAATTCAGGCTTTGCTGATGTTGAAAAGTAATGAGAGGCTGTGAGGATGAGCAGAGTTGAGGGGGTGAGTGTGACCTTTTTCAGTAATCCCAGTTTGGATCTATAGATTAAATCTATTCTCTTTGAACAAATACATTACTGCAAAAACCAAAATTCAGCCAGAAAATCCACAGCATCAGCATTACAGGGTTAAAATTTGAATTAGGTTGTGGAAACAAGTCAGTGGGAGGGGGTCTATTATTAATTGAACTGAAATCCTGCTCACAGCTACGGAACTTGTGAAACATCCAGCTATGTTTTAAACGTTAGTCACATTCAACAAGGCTTTCCTGGCTCCTGTCAATTGAAAAGGCAGGGGAAGGGTAATGAAGTGACTGAAATGTGAAGTTAAGACCCGCATCTGTTGACGACTGCAGAATTCCTGTGGCCAAGGAACTAAAGCAGGAAAAACTTGCCCAGCATGTGCCATGGCAGGAAACAAATATGGTTTCATGTGCACTCCACATTAGTTACTTTTGAAAGAAACTGGGATTGAATCACAAGTAATTAACTGGTCAAATATATCCAGTGTATCCTACCTTCAAGTTCCATACTGCTGGCATGGAGATTTTCCTGGAAAAAATGTCATTTTGATATCCTTCATATGAGCTGCTACAGAACTCGATCACCATATGCTTTCTGGATTCAGGGAACTTCTTGGATGAAGTTCTATTGCTTGCTTTCTTTTTCCTGGAAGGATTTCTTTCCCCTTTCCTCCCCCTGAGCCCCATGGCACAACTTGAACTCCTGCTTGGCCAAATGAAGCTCACCAATCGGATTGCAAAAGGGAGAAAGATGGGTTGTTTATTTGAAAAAATACCTAAGAAAAGAGTAGGGAAATCGTGGTTTCTCCACTCCAGGGTGATAGGGAGAGGAAAAAGAGGTGTTTTTTTTCTCCACCATAAAACTGAACAAAAAGTTTCCTTCTTACCTGACAGGAGGGGATCCTTGGTCCCTGGAGTCTCTGTTCCTGCTGGGCTTTCTGTTTCTCAGGACCACATGCAAAATCCTTTCCTTGCCTGTCCCAGGAGACTGAAGGCTAGAGCAAACTTCCCATGCAAGTGAGGTCTGCATGTGACGCCATCTATTTTTCTGGTAAAAGGGGATTTGAGATTTCTAGCCCCAAAGCCTCAGTGGTTCCCACAGCCCTTTGAATTTGGGACAGTTGGCAGCCTTACAGGTAAACAAAATTTTATCTCCCTTGAAAGGCCAAACTTTCCAGCTAAGATTACTTTCTTCTCCCCTATTCTACTTCTGTCTGTGTTTAAAGGGAAAACAAAGAGAGGGAGTTATTTGGAGAATTTGAAATTGGAATGTTTTTACTGTCTTCAGCTTAGTCCAGATAAAGACACCAATGTTAGAACAGGGAAAAATCTTTGACAAATACACAGGGATTTCCAAGGCAAATGTCTCAAGTGCAATCCCAGATTTTTACTCAGGGTCTGATTTTGCGAGGTATCAAGCAAGCGCTTCATATCCCTTTCCAATACAAGTTTAAAGTGAAAGAGTCTAATGGACAGCTCTGAGATAAGACTAACTGTGATGTTAAAACTCCGATTAACTCTTTCTGTCTGGGGAAGAACAGTTTATGTTGTCATAGTAAAAAAATAAGTAACGTTAAGGAGATATTTGTTCTTAACATCATTACCAGGGAGCTCTAGAAATACTTAAAAAGAAATGGCCCTTGACTTTGACTAATACCTTTGGACACTATTTTGAATTAATAAATCAAGAAAAGATTTTCATAGGCATTTACTGACACACAGTCTCACTGAAACACCCTCAGACTTCTCTGATAACCATAACCCATATGAATAAGTACTACATATTTTCTTAATCTCAAAGCTGATTGCGTATTGCACACAAATCATCCCTGAAACTAGACTGGTACCTACTTAGATTAATGTATTTTTTTGATCTATATCCTTTAGTGGTTCATACAGCTCCATGTTCCTTATAAAACTATCATTAATTTAACTGAAATAACAGCTTCTTCCCTTTTGACATCATTACCTGTTTGCTATGTTAACCTATCAAAGTGACTGACTGGACTGCAGTCTTTTTGGTCTTACATATTGGAAGAAAATAAATGGTTGCCTATGCATAAAGAAGGAAAGGAAATGTTCTGCTTGAGGGTTATTTTTTTCTTGTTGAATAAACCGTCCACTTTCAAGGTGTGTTTACAAGTAAATGCAGACTGTGCTTTGCAGAGGGTTGTAGGATTTGGTCTGCCATGAATACAGGAAAAGGCAATGATTATTTGCAACTTGGCAGCACTCATTCAGTTGAAAGTCTAAGTAGAAGGAAACTGCATCCTTTGGAAAAGGCCCACCCAAAGTAAAACCTTTGCAGTGTGTCCATCCTTCCTTCAGTGCTCTGGAGCTTAGTTCAAAGGCAGCACTGCATTTCCCAGGATAGCCCAAGTCAAGTAGATTAGTGAGCAATGCAGGTGGATTTTAAACTCTGAACATCTCTCTCCAGCAATAAAACACTGCTGTTCATTATAAATGTATAAATTTTATAAAAAATAAATAAATATGCTGTTCCTACAGAACAGGACATGTCTTCCTATCTCTGCCTATCTGAGTGCACTGCCTGTGTGCTGTGGCTCTCCGTGTGTTCAGACAACTAGTGGTGTGCTTTGTTTCCATGTTTGGACCGTATGGCTAAATCTCAACCCATATGTTACAACGATGCTATTGAAGGTGATTTGGAAAGGCACCCTAATTAAACAGCACAGTTGGCTAGCTAGGAAATTCAACATTGCGACTTAATATCACAGTATGAGTCAATTTGGAGCGGTGGTTTTGTCTGGGGGAACTCAAGACATGTTTGATTTTGATAGCTGAATTAAGCACGCAAAATGTAGAGCCCATATGCATACGGCCATGTTTAAAAAAACACTTATCTGTAGGAGGTAAACTTCAATTTTAGTTGCAGACCATCCTTAGATATGTTCTAGAGGAAGACATTATATTTCTGCGTATAATTACCTATGTCAAACCTGATGAGATCATTGATGTGAATTCAAATTCACATCACCTTGCATTGCACAAATAGAAAATCCAAAAGAACAGCTTCCAGTGCAATTTGCTGCTGAATGTGCTTCAGATGATAACACATAAACTGGCTGAAATGAGGCCAGAAGTTTACAGAAGATTTATATCTTTAATGTTCTGATTCGACATAGGTGGCAGAGTAATCCAGAGAAATGCTGTACTGCAATATCTCTTCATTGCTGAGGACCTACAGAAAAGGAACAAACAAATGTAAACTAGGACCCTAACTACACTACTGCTTCTCTTAGAATTGCAATAATTAGGCCAGTCCAGGTCATGAATGAAAGCTGTAAGCCATCTTCTGCAAAATAATGGGTCATCAGGTCACATCCAATAAACATTAATGCACAGCAATTTTCTACTGTCCCAAATCCAAATTGATATGACAGCTGAATCGCAACTGTAATTCAGAGGAATAGTGAAAATAAAACATTCCCTCACTGACAAGGAAAGGAAAGAAAACAAACTGAAAAAACACAGGGGGCACTGACATTGCAAAAATATGGTTGTTCTTGTCATCTTCATTTGACTTAATCTTTTGCCCTCATCTTCACAAGGAGTATTTAGAATCAACGCCCACTAGCACTCACAGATACTGGTGCTTAGCCTGTTTTTGGGGCTATCTCTTATTGCAGTCATTGAATGATACCTCGGTTCTGTTAAATACTTTCATTCTTTCAAAGGAAGAAGAAAAGCACAATAGGGACTATCACAGAAGTATCCTAGGGTGACATTTTATCCTCCTCCTGTCATGAGCTCAGAGGCAAAAGAAACAGAAAAAAGAGAAATGAGCCATAAAAAATGAGCAAAAGATGACACTTGGATCATTGCATGTCAGAAATGCCATACAGGACCAGAATATTGTTTTCAGTCAGCAATGACATCAGTTTGTCAGTGTCTTCACCATTGTTTTACTGGGTCCATCAGAGCTAACTGGACGCAGCACTATTCAATCACTGCCTGTCAATCACATTCTAAAAATAAAGTTCAACTGTCATCAAGTTATTGGAATTCTTGACTGCTTTATATGCTGGCCACCCTGTCACTTTAATCCCCTGCATCATTCCTGTGTCCTGTGTGATACAAGCATTTCAGATAAGTTGCAGTGTGAGACCTATTGTACCCCAAGGACTGGATAACTCAGGGAGTTTTGGTAATAACTGTAATAAATATACAAAGAAATAGTGGAAGGAAGGTTTAACCAGCATCATCAGCTAACGTGTTTTTTTTTCCGTACTGGTTTCCTGCTTTGACATGTCCTTTACCAAAACACTCTTGTGGTTTGCAAAAGATGTGCTCGACATTGTTACCCCATCCTTCTAGATTCCGCTGGGATCAAACACTGAGGTTCTCAGTATAGCAGTCACATATAAAAACTTGCCAGTTTCTGAAAAAAAACCCAACCTGGATAAATTTCTATTTTGCATTTTCTGTATTATAGCTATTATCAACCTGTAATGAGAGATAAGTTGTATGAATATCATACAGTGACGTTGACATCCAACACTGGCTTGCAAAGTACTAATGAGTTGATGGGAACCCACCAAGAGGTACCAGACTCAGGTAGCTGAAAGGGAAAAAGCTCCTTTTTTGAAGCTTGCGCTCCATGGAGGAGAGACTGATGGATGACTACTTGCATTATTTTGGAGAAGTTCCTTGGGATTTTGGTTGTATGGGACCTGTTTAAATGGTGCCAGTTTGCACCCCCCTCTTTCTTTCCCCTTCTCACAACTTCCTAAGGAAGGAACCAACCTCAGCTGACTCCTGCTGGTCTGTGCCTTACTCAAACCCCGCAGCAGTTTGTCACAAACCCCAAAGCACCCACAGACACCTGCAGAAAAGACACTTGTTACATCCAGCCAAAGGCGGATTATGTAGATAATCTTGCCAGAAGCAAAATTCTTGCTAATTCTCCCATTTCACTCCATACATTATTAAACATAAAATACCAGCGCAGCACAAAGCTCACAAAACAACAACAACACAGAGACATTTCTCAGATGCTGGGAAAAAAAGCTGTAGGTTCACTAAAACAATTTTTCAATTCCTGAAGGAGATACAGCATGTACTTCTTCTGTCTCTCTGCATATTTATATTATTGCTATCTCCTGTGCCCTTTGTGAGCTATCCAAGCAAGGTAGTGGAAGGTTCATCTGAAAGGCGCAGAAGTTTTGCATCCAGATTTTCTTTCAATATAAATTTGTGAGACTGAGTCTTTGAACACACCCAGTCGCCTAATTTTTTTTTTTTTAACTCTGATGTCTTGTTTTCTTCTTTATCTTCTCTGCAACAGCTGGCAGTACTACTACTAGCTGCCACCAAAGTCTACAGCGTATTAAAAACAGGCCAGCCCTAACCCTTGAAAGAGTGATGATGTCTCAGCAGCCAGAGGACACAGAGGAAATGAGCGAGACAGAAGGAGCTTGTCAGAGCGCTACAAATTCAAACTAAGAAAATAACAAACCTGAGATTCAAAATGTCGCTTGGTAGCTCCAACAACAGGCATATGTACACACATACATCTTTTTCATTAGTGTTCTTTGGAGGCAATTCATTTTCTTAAGCAATTCTTGGACTTTGCATGACTTGCAGAATATGTATGAATTGTAAAGGCAAGAAAAAAAATGGATCTGGAAGTGCCATGC
The DNA here is from genome assembly GCF_000699105.1 of Pygoscelis adeliae. NCBI lineage: Eukaryota > Metazoa > Chordata > Aves > Sphenisciformes > Spheniscidae > Pygoscelis > Pygoscelis adeliae. Next base: position 1,298,165 of record NW_008824369.1, read on the forward strand.
ACAGATAAATCCTTTTCTGAAGTCAGATACAGGCAGAGTCTTCTTCCTTACTAATGGTCAAAGGCAAAGGTATGATATTTTGATGAAGAATCCAGTCTGGCAGGTAGCCATTTCCACGCTGGCTTCCTCTCACCTGCCTGGTGAGGTTAAAGCATGCTGGTCCTACAGCCAATGACATCCAAGGTGATGCAAACCCCCAGGTACGTCCTCTCTTAATCAAATCAATGGAATTACAGCCTTTAGCACAAGCTCAAAGCAAGGCTCAACCACCTCCATAACTATTCATTCTAACATCTCTGCTCCATCAGAAACTGGTGTGTTTACACCTATTAGTGGCAGCAATATGACATAGCAATATGATTTTCCAGCACTGGGTTCACAGTGATGGTTCATTTGCACTCCACTTCAGAGGTTTCTGGAAACCTCCACAGGCTCACAGTGGGGTTACCTCTTTTGATCCCCTCTCTGAGTTGCATCTCGTGGTGCACCATTGAAGCCAAGTAGCCTGAAAGTTAGCGGAGGATTATTTCCAGGGTGTTGGCTCTCCACAGAGTTAAAGCTGAGGCAGTGGCTACTGAGAAGCCAACTGGAATAGGTAATGGTAAGGAGCTGAAGCCAAAGCAATCCAAGCCAACAGGATCACTGGAAGCCAGTGAGAGCTGTCTCTGGGGACTGCCCTACTGCACATATGTTTGGAGCTCAAAAAAGAAAAGGAGGATCTCAAGGGACATGAATCAGACTAGTTGAGCAACACTGGGAACATCAACATTGCTGCAAAGCCAAAACTTCTTTGCCTTATCATATCCAAAGCTTATTAAAGCAAAATATTGCAAAATGGCAGAGAAACAAAGTCTGATCCAAATCAATATTTGGAAGAAACAGTTGACAAAGAGCATAATATATATGCCAAGCATCCTCTTAGGAACAGACTAATTCTGTGCAGACATTCCTGAATAGGAGATACATTAATAAAAATGTCTTGTCACTGTGTTTCAGAACAGCATGGGAACTCCTTACTGAATTAGTTTCCAGGCACGACTCAATCCTCTCCTTTCTTTCCTTCTCCCCCTGTGACCAGTTAAGAGCAGCCACCCCTCCTCAGTCTCTCCCCAGGGGTTAATTCATTCATCTGTGTTATGCAGACACTGGGATTGCCCTGAGAGTTTCCAAGGTAGAAAGAGAATGTGGAAATAAAAAGCAGCTCCCTGCGTGATTTGTGAAACATGCAAAATACAATAGCAATAAAAATAGTAATGAGCTCATTACAATAGAAATGGTCTCATTAGCAGTGCAAATGCCAATCACATACGTGGCCAGGTTCCTGATGGTGCAGGGAGTCCTTTAAACTCTGTCCTTCCCTGCTCCAGCAATGTAAGTCCTATTTAAAAATGTAATTCTTCCAATCCTTGGGCTGCCCTCCCTTTGCTCCCCAAAAGGTCACTGTGCAGTATATAGCACCTGGAAACACAGCATATAGGGGGTCAGATGCTCAGCTGAGGTAGCACACATCCCCGTGCACTGCTATGGGCAGAGGATCGGTCCTTCCCGTTCAGGCTTTCACTACCACAAGAAGAGGGGGAAGAGGACTCCATTTGCTGGCAAGAAATGCCTTGAGCGTACAACGGGAAAATGTATTTGGAAATATTTCAAGTGGGAGGAAAACAGTTTTCATCAGCATGCTGGTAATTAATTCAGGGCATTTGCAGATGAACAGCAAGAATGGGGATTATAACACAGCTTCAGAGGTTTTAGGCCAATGAGTTAGAGCATAGCATACAGACTGTGCATGTCCTGCTGCTCCAGACATACCTCTCAGGAAAATGCAATGAAGGATGATGGCATCTGCCTGTGGCTGGAGCACGGCTTCATCGCTCCTCTTCACTACAGCCAGGTGGTGTGGTTTCTTCACTTTCAAAGTTTCAGGCAGAAATATCGCCTTAGCTGAGAACACGCTGGCCAATGGTCGTGCTGGGTGAGAAAGAGCAGCCAGTAGATGGGAGAAGATAGGCGCAGGCATTGAGAAAAGGCATGGGAAGGGCATCGCTCTGGGTGCCTGGGAGCCTTTTGCAAAGGAAACAGTCACTCCAGTCCTGGGTACTCCTAGATTCCGTATTGCACAGGGACAGAGCACGTCCAAGCTTTGCAAAACATGCTGCGTGGATATTAGTTGAAAAGAAAATGTCCCTTTCACCCTTTTTCTATTAAATGTCTACATATACACCACTCGAAAGCTAGAGCTGAGCTCCTTGTATCTATGTATTTACCTGTGTACATGAGAAGACACTTATTACCTTCATTTTATAGATCAGAAATTGTACCGCAGGAAATGCAGAGCTCAATCAACAACAGGACTTAGTGGGCTTTTGGCTGGAGGTCCCAGAAGTTGTTCAGCACCTTTCTCTGGGCAGCAATGAAGCTGACGCATAGCCTTTTCTTCTAGCTAACATCCATAATTCTTAGTCTACACACAGCCTCTCATGGGTCACTCTTTTCCTTGTTACACATTTATATGCCTTAGGGATCAGGTTTCACAGGACCTAGATTTTAGGGGACCTGAAATGGTAGGCACTGCAGCACTATAGTCCCTCTGCACACGAACATCTCCATGACTTTTCCACGGTCATACAAAAGCCTGTAACAGAGCAAAGACTCTGCCCCAGCGGGCCAGGCTGTGCCATAATTGCCAACCAGTACCACCTATATACAGAATTCTTTTTTCATTTGTAATCTAGGCTACCAGAAATGTACAACTCCATCAAGATCTGCAAGGTAATAATGAGGCACACTCTTCAAAAATGTACTTAAGGTTGAAAGTGATTAAAGATGCTCTAGCCTGCAATTACCTATTACTCACTGGTGCTCTAAATGGTTCATTTTTCACATCATTCCAGGAAGTTGTAACTTCTTAAAGCAATGTTTCTGGTAATTATGGGTAAGCAGCAACAGCAGCCACTGAGCATTATCTAGTGCTGCAGCAGAATCAGAAATGCTGCCTTCTGCAGATGACATAATAAGTGTAGGGATGTGGCAAAGAGAGGCAGCACCTGGTCTGACTGCTCGGCCTCTCATTGCTTAGGACTGCTGACCACTCACCAGCACTTCAGTTCATTTCAGAGGAACACTGGACTTGGGAAGGCTTAACCCTACTTGGTCTGTATTTCTGAGACCGGCTGTGGCCTCAGAACAAGGGAGCTCCCGGTACAGTTCAGAAATGTGGCACTCCCTTTTGCTGGGGCTGAGTTAAATTCCTGCCTCTCTGAAGCTGGCCTAGGAATAAGAAAAGGCTGTTAGGAATGTATTTTTAAGGTCTCTACATTTTAATTTTGAAATGTAGTTAAAGTAGCTGTGACAGACACATCTGAACACTGAACCTCAACGATCTGCCTTCACCTTCACGGCCTTTACTCTGTTAATGTTTTTTATTTATCAGTTTTATGTCTCAGGCAAAGTTAAATGAGACCTGATTTTCTTGTAGGAAAAGTAGTGCCACTTTGGTCTGATAAATATATTGGAGAGATGCCTAAGAAAAATAGAAATACAAATAAATAAAAAAAAAAATCCCAGGCACTTGAGACAACCCCTCCATACCAGACACTGTAATTGCAGGACCAAACGCTGTGGTTGTCCTGGCTGCCTCTTTGCATAACCCAGGCCAGGGAATGAACCCTAATGGTGGCTATATCAAGCTCAACAGTTTGTGACAGCGAAGAACATAACTTTTATGGATATGGGTTCCTCTGGCTGGAAGTTGCCTTGCTTTAGAGACATATCTACAATATACAGAGAGCATTAGTTTATGCGTGCTGTGGTGAACCGATGGGTGTTCTCTGTCGCTTCCTGTTTTGCTGCTCAGCTTGTCACCGGGATATTTCAGGGTACTTGGCCCCCTGAGCTGGAAGACAGGGATGGCGAGCAGGATGAACCCCCCATAATCCAAGAGGAAGCGGTCAACGACCTGCTATGCCATCTGGATGCTCACAAGTCTATGGAGCCGGATGGGATCCACCCGAGAGTGCTGAGAGAGCTGGCGGAGGAGCTCGCCAAGCCACTCTCCATCATCTATCAGCAGTCCTGGTTAACGGGGGAGGTCCCGGACGACTGGAGGCTGGCCAATGTGACACCCATCTACAAGAAGGGCCAGAAGGAGGATCCGGGCAACTACAGGCCTGTCAGCCTGACCTCGGTGCTGGGGAAGGTTATGGAGCAGATTATCTTGAGCGCCATCATGCGGCATATACAGGACGACCAGGCGATCAGGCCCAGTCAGCATGGGTTTATGAAAGGCAGGTCCTGCTTGACTCACCTGATCTCCTTCTATGACCAGGTGACCCGCCTAGTGGACGAGGGAAAGGCTGTGGATGTGGTCTACCTGGACTTCAGTAAGGCCTTTGACACCGTCTCCCACAGCATTCTCCTAGAGAAGCTGGCGGCTCACGGCTTAGACAGGTGTACTCTGCGCTGGGTCAAAAACTGGCTGGACGGCCGGGCCCAGAGAGTTGTGGTGAATGGAGTTCAATCCAGTTGGCGGCCGGTCACGAGCGGTGTTCCCCAGGGCTCAGTATTGGGGCCAGTTCTGTTTAATATCTTTATCAATGATCTGGATGAGGGGATCGAGTGCACCCTCAGTAAGTTTGCAGACGACACCAAGTTGGGCGGCAGTGTTGATCTGCTCGAGGGTAGGAAGGCTCTGCAGAGGGACCTGGACAGGCTGGATCGATGGGCCCAGGCCAACTGTATGAGCTTCAACAAGGCCAAGTGCCGGGTCCTGCACTTTGGCCACAACAACCCCATGCAGCGCTACAGGCTTGGGGAAGAGTGGCTGGAAAGCTGCCTGGCGGAAAAGG
>NW_008824369.1:1303385-1321141 GCF_000699105.1 Pygoscelis adeliae
TGAGGAGCGGCTGAGGGAGCTGGGGGTGTTTAGCCTGGAGAAAAGGAGGCTGAGGGGAGATCTCATCGCTCTCTACAACTACCTGAAAGGAGGTTGTAATGAGGTGGGTGTTGGTCTCTTCTCCCAAGTAACAAGCGATAGGACGAGAGGAAATGGCCTCAAGTTGTGCCAGGGGAGGTTTAGATTGGACGTGAGGAAAACTTTCTTTACTGAAAGAGTGGTTAAACATTGGACCAGGCTGCCCAGGGAAGTGGTTGAGTCCCCATCCCTGGAGGTATTTGAAAGACGTGTAGATGAGGCGCTTAGGGACATGGTTTAGTGGGCATGGTGGTGTTGGGTTGACGGTTGGACTCGATGATCTTGGAGGTCTCTTCCAACCTTAATGATTCTATGATATCCTCACCCCACCTTTCCTCACGCTGCTGTCACTTCTGGCACAGTGTGATGGGGCCATACCTGCTGAATGGAGAAAGAGGAGGAGAGAAAGGAGCAGTGCTAGCAGACCAAGAGTGGGTCAGTGACCCAGGGCTTCAGGCTCTGCTCATTGTGCCTGGGTGCAGCTGGGTTGTGATATGTGTCTGCACTTCTGATGAAGACAACCCTGTGCTTCATTAAGACAGCAGTCACACATAGCCATTCGGTGCCTTTCACTATTTTGGCCATGAAGTTGAAAGCACGAAATAAATTAATTATTTACTGCCAATTGACTTGGAAAGAAAAAATGGGCAGACACATTCCCATTGCATGTCCAGGCTCAGAGCTGAGCTCTAGCCTGCTCCTCTTTGTATCTCCTCCTGTGATGTTCTCTCACTCATTCATTCTCCTTCCTTTACAACTTCTCAAACACTATATGATCAAGCGTGCTTCCAGGACAGTCCGGATTCATAACTCACTTTACACGTGCCTTTGGCTTGGAAAGTGTCATGATGGTTCATTTTAGTTTGGAAGAGGATATTGTTTTACAAAGATGTTATTTCATTCTCAAACAGAGGGCAGTCATCACAGCTGCTGAGTTTGTGAATTTTATCTCAATAAAATAGCAGCAATAATTTTTACTACTGTGCACACACACACCACTGTATAAACAGTAAATGACACTATTACTAGTAATTACCCCTGTTACTAATGACAGGAACTTATCTTAATAATAATAATAAGCTTTCCCAAGTTGACTTCAGCTCATTTAATCTCAAGAATTTATCTCAATAATAAGAAAAGATATTAGAAGTAGAAATAGAAAGAAGAAAGATGTGCCTAAGGATCACGGAAGAACTGTATCTCTTCTGTGTGATAACTGGTGAACAAAATAAACATGCCTTCTTGCTCAGGTATGTGTGTGAAAAAACCCCAAACCCCTAACTTATACATGATGTATTTATGCAAGGAAAGAAGCTAGAAAGGTCAGGGTATTCTTTGGCTTTACAGGAACCGTGAGCTACCTGGCTGGTGGTGCAGGGGGCTGCAACACTCTGAACAGCGGCAAAGTTACACGTCTGTGAGCTGGGGCAAGTGGCAAGTTTTCAGTTCAGGAACAGCATCCGACCCCTGGCAAAGTCCTGCGCTGCAGAGCTACGGGAGGCACCCAAATATGCAGAAACGGATTCACTGGTGAGGATTTGTGATGGTTGAAGCCATCCCATATTTCAAGCACAGCTAAAACCCCCATGGGACCGGCATGGCCCCTGCAGTAGTGGCAGATCTCCCTTCCCACGCCCAGTCTGAAGCTGCCTCTTATTCCTCCTACTCGTACAGGTCAGTTAGAGAGATCTCTGCCTTCAAAGCAGAGAAAGACAGCTGAGAACACAAGTTAGCAAACGGAAATGAAGAAACAGCAACTACCAGATGATTAATGCTACCAATATGAACCTTGCTGACAGCTCAGAGCCTGGCAACCTCTGCTGAAACAGATTGACTTAGTCTTTTGAAACACGGGAACTAAAGAAAAAGAAGCTGCCCACTGGGAAATGTCTAAATCCATAGAAGAGTGATGAGCATGTTTGGACTGGAGGAATTGGCTGGAGAAAATTTCTGGCAACGCTTGCCACTGTTTATCTGGGTGCTTAACATCCTCTCGGCCCAGTGTGCAGATTTTGGGCTGCTGGTATCACATCTATTGGCTGAAAAGTCAAAGGCAGCAGCACATGAATTGATCTTCATTTTTTCCCAAGTAGTTTGGAAACATTTCCTGAGTTGTATTTTTCCACCCCGACCATATTTCTGGTGATGATTCATTTTTCTTTTCTTTTTTTTTTTTTCTCTTAAAGGAAGGCAGACTGCAAAAGCTTTGCACGCTCCCAGCCTCAGCTGGGTTTTCCCACTCTCACTGCCTATTGCTGCATGGCAAAAAAGCAGCATCACATGCCACGATTGCACCCCAGGCGCAAATCGCTCCTGGACTGCCAGCCTCCCATTTTGTTTACAGGGTCCGGGGATGCTCTGGAAATTCCAAAGGCATAAAGAAAAGTCAAATACACATTGAAATACTCGTTGCGTGAGTGCATGTGGGTGTGAGACATGTGCCGAGTATTCCCTTGGGGATTTATGGCGTATTTATTCATGTCATAAAAGGAGCTCCTAAGCGGCAGGCAGAAGTCACTCGTGGGTCAGTCCTGGCATGAAACTTCCTACAAAAAGTAAATAAGGGCTTTCCCCAGGTCTTGGGGTTACAACAGGGATCTGCATCCTGCTCTGCCTGAGAGCACTGAACTCGGATTTTAAAGTTATCTGAAATAAAGGTCTGCACTCTGCAGCCACGTGGCTTTGCCTGTCGTGGCCATAGCACGATGTGGACTTTGCAAGCAAGGGACTGGTTTCACTCTACGTGACCAGGGCACAGGTACCCAAGCAGAGAGACAGAAAATTAATTTTATTGCTCATCATATTTCCTTCCCACATTACACTCCCATTTCATTCTCCTGAAGAAGTTACAAAATTTTAGAAGTTACAAAAATTTTGTATTGTCTCAAACCACTGGAGACCAGCAGGATTTTAAGGCCTGATTCGTAACTGGTAGGAACATCAAAGGAGAAGTCCCAATTTCCTGAGGTTCTTTTTCTCATCTTTACATTTGGGGTCTGGTCACAGCTGATTTTCTGATAAGCAAAATAAGCACATCCCAAGCAGCCCGACTTCGGTGGCACCCTATTGGGCTGAAGCAGAAAAAGGCTTGCACAACATCTTCTAACGATTCATATTTTGAGGAGGAGGAACATCACCTCTAGGAATTCAGCTTTATTGGATACTCTAATCCAGAAGAGATAAAAGCACTTACTAATTACTGCTCGGTTTTGTTTCTTTGAAGAATTGGGTTAACTCTCTTTTGAAAGTAGATGTCTGTTTGTGCTCGTTAGATGTATAATTTAATTTGTTTAGGACTTTTTCCTCTTTTAGGGTTTTGTTCTAATGATATCTGTGCTTTTCCTCCTCTTCTTTCCCTCTCTTTTCTCCCCAAAGATATGAACTTTTGATTCACTCTAGACTTCTTTTCTCAATTTAACAATGAACATCCCAAGTTGATGCATCTTCTTTGGGGCCTTATTTTTTCCTCTCGAAAATTCATTCCCTTAAAAAAAAAAAAAAAAGGGTGCTCCTCTTGCTTACCTGTTTAATAATTCTGAGATTTATTTGGTTATGGACGTTTCCTGACTGAAACCTCTATTTATGCTACACTGGAGAGAGAACTCAAAACATCTACTTTAGAAAAAAAAAATTGTAATATTATAATTTATCTGCCAACAACTACTATGCAACATTGCAGAAGCAGAGGAAATTGGGCTGAAAGAGAACTTGGGAGATCATTGAACTCATACTTCTTCCCCAAGTCAGGACCAACTCTGCCTACATCATTCCTGACAGATGATTTTCTAACATGTTCTTAGAAACCTCCAGTGACATTAGGTGCACAACCTCCCATGGCAATTTCTATTAATATTTAACTGTCCTCACTGTTAGAAAGTTTTTCCTAACGGTTAACCTAAATTTCCTGAGAGGCAGTTTAAGCCTGTGGCTTCTCATCCTGTCCACATATATTTGATTTTGTTAAGTCTGCCCAGCTGAGGGAAATAGTCCAGCTGAACTCCCAGGAGCTTTCTGCACTTGGGTTCCTCTGCAAATATAGACTAGTTTTGAAAAACCCACCCACTGAGAACTATGCCCAAAATTCAAATAGAGATCAGCTGTTTGCCCTGCCCATACCTGACATCTATTGAGATTTTGCTATGTTGGGGGGGGGAGAAAAAAAGAAAAAAAAAAAAAAGCCTTATACATTACACTTAATTGCACAACTTCCTTCCCCTTCCATCCCACCGTGTAGCATGACAATATTCTTTACTCCTGCTCTAGGTCACACACTGAGGTATTTGAGTATTGACCAGTTACTTCTGCACTGAGCACACTAATATTTGGGTGATGTATTATAAATGAACTCTTCCCCCAACCCGCCCCGAAAACAACACCCAAAAATAAGTAATACCTCTAGCTTGCTATACAAATAAAGAAAAACTTTGACTGACTGTCCTGTTTCTTATCTGTAGAATAGGAATATATACCCTACTATTGACTCATAGATGCTTTCATGGCTCTGTAAATGAAGACTAATGTCACAGTCAGCTTTGCCACTGGCCTGGTAGATTCATTTGGGTCAGCCAATTAACCCTTCCTTTACCTGACTTTCTATGTTAAAGGGAATGATTGAAACAGAAATATTTGCAAAATGCTCTGAGACATATGTCTGAGGCGTGCTCTGTTTTATTGTTCTCAGGTCTAGGGATTATCATGTGAGTCTATAAAACTCAGTGCAAAACACTGCGTAAGTGGAATCAGCTCAAGTCTTCATGGCCAAGTAGCCAAAACAGTTTCTTACCTCCCTAAGGTGAGGGGGCTAAGAGGGATCACACTTCTGGCAGCCACTGGTGCCCCTCAGCCTTTCCTCTTTCTCTCTGGGGTTGCAGCCACAGAAGCATTGGCTTTCCAGGGCTCTTCCACAGGCAAAGCAGACATCTGCTAACCAGGGCAGAAAACAGCTGGGTCACAGCTATTTTGCTGCTCCCAGCAGTTGCAGTAATTGTGCCTGCCCCTAGCACTGGCCCTGTCTGGTTATTAATATTTGTTTTCACCATCATTATTACTACTACTACTATTCTAAATAACAATGGGACAAATTCCTTCTCAGAAGTATTTTTTTTTAAAGTTACTACATCCTGCAGCGATGAAAAGAGAAATATTCTTATTGTATTAATGGCTGAGATTCCTTCATGCTGGATGATGGGGGCATGGGGAATTATGGTTGGAACAAATTGGGTGTTGGAATCAGACAGCACGGGCAGCCACTGGCTCAGGCATCTGGGAACACCGGCTTCTCTAATCCTAGAGCAGTTGTAGCCTTGAAGGCACAAGCCCTGGAAATGTGGAGGTCCCGCAGTGTGAGAGACCAAACTGGTAGGAAAGCAGGGAGGATCTACCAGACCATAAATGGGCAAAGAATTGAAAGCATTTTTTGATTGATGCCAAATGATTGTGTTGCTGGCCTCAGGAAAATGAAATACTGATGGTATTTGGGGTCAATCAAAGATTTCTTGCTCAGCCCCAAGCTGAAACACTTTTGGTTTGTTTGATCTTCTGGGAAAAAAAAAATATCATGGACACATTTGAAAATGGGGTATTTTGGAATGGAAAAAAAAAAAAGAAGGGACAAATCTTTTTTTTCTTTTCCAAGTTTTGACCAGCTTTCTTGCGTGAAACTGTTTCACAAATTTGCCTCAAAAAGTTTTTGTCCAAGAAAAAAAAAACAATCACAACATCTCTTGCTCTAGCTCAAACTTTTTTTCTTTGGCATCACACCATAAATACATCATAAGGACTGCATTTCCATCAGACACTTCACTTCCAGTGAAGCAGGCGCTGATACTAAAAATCCGCTCAGTTTGGCTCAGCACTCCATGCACCTGGAACTGGAGCATCGTGTCCCCAGCCAAGGGGACCACCAGTGACTCTGTTGGAGGATGTTTCTGAGGACAGATAACAGAAACAAGTCAGGAGCAACGCAGGCACAGCTGAGCAGGCCTTCAGGCATGTCTCTGCTGACCTCTGGATGTGTCTTGCAGCTCCATGATCCCTTTGTTATTCAGGTGATTCTTCCGGACCACAAGTGCAGAGCAAAGTCTTGCTGCACCCAGAGTCACAGACAAGTAACAAAAGAAATCCCAGTCCTAAGGAGCTCACATTTTGTTTTCACTGCCTGTTGAAAGGAGCTAATGAGGCTTAGCCTGGAAACCCTGAGACCGCTCTCCAAAAAGACGTTCAACTTTTGCCTTTCTGCAGAAGATGTGACTGCAGCAGATGCCATGCTGAGGCTAGAGAGCCAGAAAGATCTCGACTAGTAAGAAGGATAGCTTATCACTTCTCTCCCAAGTGACAAATCAATAAAGGCTCTTCAAAATTAAGCCACAAGGTCATATTGCAGCAACAAGTCTGTAAGCAGTCATGGCTCTCAGTCTCACAAGGTGGGACAAGGGGCCCCATGCCACAAAACAAAACCTCAGAAATGCAGAGCCAAGAGAAAACAGCATAAAACCAATAAATGCACAGTAATTTTCTCAGAAATAATTTTTAAAATTATCATTGAATTTTTTGTTCCTTAGCTCATCTTCCAGCAATACACGGAGCAGAATGGAGTCTGTAACAAAATAAACCCAAATATACTGGCAATAACCGTCTTACCTTACGCACCATGACACTTCACAGCCTCCACCACCACTCAGTTTGCGGCACACCTCTGAAGCAGGGAGGTGCTGGGACTCCTAATTTACAGGTGGAAAACAAAGGCCCAATTTCTAGAAAGTACCAGGTCCTGATCCTGCACTGCAACTCAGGTTGGCTGAAAAATAGAGGCAGAATACAGTGACTAGCTAAAGGGCAGTTTCAGGAACCAGATACCTTTACAAATGGAGGACCTTAGGCAGTTGGTCCTGAGCTTTGAGCATGTCAGAGGCCACCTGAGCACATTTAAGAGCCTGGCTAACTCCCCTCAAGGAGGCTGAGAGAGCCCCTCGTACAGACCTGAGTCAGGCCCTTCTCTTCCACCCACATGGCTGCGACCCACTCATAATATCACCCCAAGCGAGCTGGCTCTCCTGGCTTTCTTGATATTAAAGTGTTTAGCGATCTCTTTGAAATACTGAAACAGGTCTAATTATTCACATAATTGGGGAAAAGAAGCCCCCTGCTGTTTCCCAAAAAGCAGGCAAAATGGCCTGTTGCAACAATGCAGGAGAGAAGGGCATATGCCACCCCAGTCCCATATGGAGTATGTGCAGAAAGTCTCACTTGCTCTGCAGTCTGTTACCAGCCCCACATTTTTTTCAGAAATGCTTGTACAGCACAGCAGAAAATCAAAGATTTTTTTTCTTTTTTTCTGCTCAATAAAACACACAATTCCAAAACAGTGAATTCTCCAAATCTAAATGCTGCTCATACAGAGCAACCCAGCCATAACCTCTTCCATCAGCTACCTTAGAGGAGGGTAAATCACAGCTGTGATGAGGTGTCTGGGCAGCCTCGTTCCCCTGTCCTCCCCTGGCATTGCTTTGCTCCTCTGGAGCTCATGGAGCCGAAAATAGGAGTGATGGCAGCATGAGTGACATTGCTTTGTGCTCTGTGGCTTCCCAGCAGCTCACTTAGGCGGTAATGAATGGGAAGTGAAAGCTCCTTGGGCTGACAATGCAAACGCAAACTGTGGAGTTGCAGGTCTCTCGTATACCCGTAAAGGACACAGGACAGAGTGAAAAGACATTGCTTTTAACCATCTTGTGTGTTACCAGATCCCCTCTAACTTGCACGGGGAAGATAGATGTCTTTGAGTTGCCGGCTCCTGACAGCGCTGCCATCGTTCCTACCTCTCTGAGCTTCCTTTCTCAGGTTATTTTTTTCCTATATTTCACTTTCTCTTTTCTCCCTGCTGCTGTTTTTGCCCGAGGGTGCCCTGGCCTCCCACCCCCTCAGCACGCAGGGACAAGCTCCTTGATCCATAGAGCACAGCCCTTTCCCAAGGGAACAGCATGTCCCTGCCCCCAGGGAACCCCTTCCAGCCTGCTGGGGGGAATTAGGAGAGACAAATTAATTTTTTTTTTCCTTTCCCCTCTCCTTAATGAATTCTCTTTTCCAGCCCTTAGGTGGCCCAGGCTGTTGAACACCCCCTCACCATTCCCCATTGGTGTTTTTCTTTGCATGTCCTTGCGTGTGGCCGAGTGCCATCTTCCCCATCTATTCCTTCGTGCCAGCAGGTACCCCATGCCATGCCTGTGGATCCCGGGCTGCTCCCTGGGTCAGGCAGAGCAGGAGGAAAAGTAAGCACAAAGCCCAAAACATGCTATTTGCCAGGATCCCGTGGCGGAAGGGGATTCCCTGAGCAGCTTACAGTGCTGTGCACCAACAGTTAAACCAAGGTGGGAGGCGATAAAGATGTGAAACTCTCCTTTTCCAGATAGAGCATGAGTCAGCTGGGTCGCAGCGAGGAACGGTGGAACGGTTCCAGCAGCCAGAAGCACAGACAATGGACTCACCTCTGTAGCAATTGCGTTAACACCTTTATAGCTTGGTTTTGAGCTCAGAAATAATCAATACAAGTTATGGGACATACTGAATTATCTTTTGCTTATTTTTCTAAAAATATGTACAACTTTATGAGCTTCTTGTCAACACCAACTGCCAGAAAAGCAAACTAGCAGAGTCAGTAACCTCTGCTTCAAGAATTTGACCATCTCCAAATTTCTTTTAAAGTAAGGAAATTTTTAAGACTAGCACAGCCTGTGGTTCTTTTAATTTGATATTTTTATTATTATTTCTCAGTTTCTCAGCCATCCACATACCACAATGTCACATTTTCAGACTTTTCTCTGCTTTTACCATGCAAAGGTAAAAGCATTTTTTTAAAATTATGGTTTTTATTGCGTATTCCAGAAATGGGTGCTGTCAGTCAATATTTGAAAGTTCACAGTAGGTTTGTGACAGAGAGCAATCCTGAATCATCTCTGTTTATGCAGGAATTCAGTGTTTAGTTTACTCCCATCCAGCAAACGAGATGTTGTCATGAGTATGGCCAACCAAAGTCACAGCTGAGAGGTGAGCGTGTAGTTCAGTTCTTGAGTCAGGGCTCGATTTCTTGCTGGTCACCGGCCTGGGCTGGTATTACGGGACCACCCTCGGATCAGCTCTGTGCTGTTGCAGTTCACAGATACACACATATTCATCATGGGTCGAATCAGATTCAAGTCTCAGCCAACAGTAGTTGCAGGGGAGGCAAAAGCCTTTTCCTATTGTACAAGGGAACATGCACAGGGAGAGAAGTTGGTGCTGTGGCCTAGACATAGATCAGTGCTGGGAACTTGAAATTAAGACTTTGCTCTGGTGATGAATAATCACTTTGCATAATTCCCCTCTGGATGTTTTGGGTACAGCAACATGTTTCTCCTGTAGCAGCAGATTTTGGAGGGTCTTTCTTACTAATTCATGTCAAGTCTAGTTGGGCTGCAAGTCTGTCTCAGTAAAATCAAAAAATTGCTCATATTTGGAGACTTAGACAAACATACAAATGTTTTTAGAAGAATGAATCTCCCATTTTTAAACATATGTTTCCTCCTTTGTATCTGTTTTGTCTTTGGTTTTTTTGCAAACTTCTGTGTTGGCATGAACAATATGTTTCAAGCAAAGAGAGAAAATACTTTCAGAAAACAAAGTTTTTAAAAGTCATAATGGTTGATTCATCATGGTACACATCTGATTTATACATTTACTGTCCCTCCAAGTAAGGGCATTTTAGTATTGCCCAAAACTGAAAAGCCCAATAAAACCAGTTATAATCTTGAGCAGCAAATGCTGTAAATGATCTATGTACCATAGAGCTACCTTTTGGGCTACAGCCCAAAAACTGTTAGCAGAGGGTTTTGCTATATAACTCCTTTCCTAAGGGAAGTTATCATCTTCTCAGTAGAGTTTCAAGTGGGCAGGGGGGAGAAAAGGTGCAAAATGAAGCAAATAAAAATTATTAATTATTCACCCTCTTCTGACATCCACAGAGGTGACCCAGTTGTCTGGATACACCTCACTCATTCCCTACGGGGAGAAAGAAGAGAAGTGAAACTAGAATAAGACTTCTCTGTTCCTTCGGAGCAACATTTATTCTGACTTCCCAAAACCATCCACCTGCCAGCTTGATGTTAGAATAGGTCACTTATGTCCAAGACCTTCCAGCTAAAAGCAGATCCACTTCAGGAAATGGGGACTGAACAGAGCAGCTTATTACTGCAGGAGTGAACAGGGAATTCTGAGCGTGTTCTGCCCTGAACGCTGCTCCAGTCCACAGAATCACAGAATGGTTGAAGTTGGAAGAGTCCTCTGGAGGTCATCTGGTCCATCTCCCCTGCTCAAGCAGAGCCACCTAGAGCCAGTTGCCCAGGACTGTGTCCAGACAGCTTTTGGATATCTCCAAGGATGGGGAGTCCACAACCTCCCCGGGCAACCCATGCCAGTGCTCAGTCACCCTCACCATCGCACTGCCTATAGTTCAGATTTGCATCAGCTATGACAAAACTGTGACAGTGATGGGATTGTCAGAGAAATTAAATTCCTGCCTTCATTCCCACCTTCCCAGCCTACAGCAGGGGCTGAAACCGCCTACAGGCTGTGGTCAATAAGTAAGCAACCGTGAATTTGGTGGTTTTAGTCGATTCCTCTTCTGCAGATTCAAGCCCTTTTGAGAGATTTTTTACTGTCCAGGACATGCCTCTAGGAATCTTTCCTTTAAAATCTTTAAAGGTTATATCTGACATGGTTTAGCAGACTAGCACAGGGTCTCTGTTGTCAATATCCACTAAAAACATTGAAAAATAAGGCTTATGTTATGTTCCAGCCTAAGCTGATCTTTTGTATGGGAGGAAGTTGCCCCCTAAAGCAATTTGTACGAGGCCCACCTCAATGTGTAACCTTTTCCAGCTGATTTCCCCATTCTCTGGGTCGCACAGCTGGTTACAGGCTTGGCGAGTCACAGACACATTCTCCGTACACCCTTCCCTTCCAAAGAACACCACCTCAGCCCTGTTAGAAACAACTCTGTCATCATTTGTTTTATTTCCACTAACCGTCTGCTCCCGAGCACCTTTATTAGAGGCTTCGAGTTTGGAGTTAAGAGTTAATTAAACTGACAGTGCTGCCTCACTGCAATTCATTGCAAAACAATTGAACTTTTATTTGATTTAATTTCTCGGAAGTGAAACAAGGCAGCGCTGGTGAGAGAGGGAGATCTGTAAAATGCAGTCACGGATCAGTGGACTTACGTTCCCTTCGTATCGCCGCACGCAAGACACTGACCACATCAATGGGCAGGCGTGCTGCTGTGCGTGCTGGTGGAGGGTTGGATGTCAGGCAGCACGGGAGCGATTTGGCATGAAGGTCTGAGATGGCTTCCAGGTGAAGCAGCACTGTACTACATCAGCACCATCCTTTGCAAAGGGTCAGTAAGGGTGAGGAGATACAAATGGGGGAATTCACTTGAGACAGAAACACTGACCCGGGCAAATCCTGTTCAAGAAAGTTACTTAAGCTCTTAATTGGAATCAGGAAGAAAAGTCGGTTTGGGTGCTCGTGGGTTATTTTTTTTTTAACAAAGTGTTTAAAACCACAGAACTCAAAATTTCTGTTTAATATTTTTTGCTCATGAAAAAAAAATCATTTCTTAAATTACATAGCAAGAGATCTTAGAGAGAGACACCGATCAGATGCTCAGGAATTATCTGTTTGCTAACATGGGCACGTCCTTGCTGTTGTAAAATCACAGCTTGACTGAGCACGGTAGGGTCACTGTGCTTAACTTGCAACGTTCGTGTCTGCGGCTCTGTGCAGATTTCTTTTGAAGTGAACTGGTATTTTGACTCCGTGGTGAGTCAAAGTGAGCTGACACTTGTTTCTCAAAGAACGGAATGACATGAAAACCGTATCACGTTATTGAGATAATAGCCAGGTTTGGGCAGGAGACAGTTTTTCTGTCAAAGTCAAGATGCAATTTTATAATATCAACTCACTTTTACAAATAAGAAAAAAAATCTGAAAAAAAATTAAGAAAAACCTTGGTCCATACCTATCAAGAAATTTCATTTTGTACATAAAAAGGTGCTTGACTTGAATCTAAACTTTTTTAAAAAAACAAACAAATCACTGCCCCTTTTTTCTTATTTTTGTCTCATGCATCTGAAACTTTACTTAGAAAACTTCAGAAGAGAGGAGAGCTTTTCGGGTCGAGAGATCCAGCAGCCTTCTTTCTCAACCAGTTGTGTGAGGCAAGAAAAGTTTTTCAAAAAGTCCTAGCAACTACGAGTAATTGCTAATACCAATGGCTTTTAAAGCACCAACTATCAGTGTGATCAAACCACAGCTCTAACACAGTCTTAGGAAACGATTCTCTGTACTTTTTGTTAAAGAAAGCAGTAACAACAATCATAGTTTTTAACTCCATTGAATAAATAGCCTCTCTCCTCACACGCTTGCCTACGAACAATGCAAACCTTTGCACAGCAAGAGGTCAGATTTTTATAGGCACCTGGTAAGACCAGAAGTGCCACAGTTCTTACCGCTTAGCTCTTGGATTTTGACCTACCCATTTAGAGACCTCAGCCACCACTGCTTTGTGTTATTTACCATAGCTATATGGGGTCTACCTTACACCATCGTATTTGAAACTCAGAGAAGAAACCTACACTGTATTAACGTGTTAACACTCTTTAATGTCATTTAACCATTGTCTATGTTGCAAGAACTTCTTCTGGCCCCGAGCACTTTAATAGCCTTTGCTTGTAGCAGTTCTCACCGCATGCTTGCCTTGCAGCTTACAGACACTTATAGCTATATGTGGAAGCACCCATAGCACTACCCTGCCTATTCTTATGACCTCTGAGATGCTATTTAGGGTGTTTAAGGGAAGGTCTTTCACTTATTACATTCCTGAGCAATTTTGGCCATGGCAGTGCTTTAGTTCAGGGACTGCAATCTATTCTTCCACCCTTTTAGCAGCTGTAAAACCAAACTATTTACAGGGTGTGTAATGCTTCCAACTTCTGTTTTGTTAAGGTCACATTTTTTTCCAAAGAGTTTATTCGTAAGAACTTTCCACTGTGCTGTTCACCACCCCTTCTAACTAATTAACATTTTTCCATAGCTAAAGATGACGGGAGACAAAAAAAAAGACTGCCTTAGCCTATTGATACAAGATAGTATAAATAGATAAAGCTCTATTTTTACTCTGTACTGGATCCAAGCCTAACGATCCGTAAAGGTAAAGGTACCTTTACAATTACTGTTACTAATACATACAGTTACTAAACAAATAACTGGAGTCTAAGACAACAGGTGCATAAATAATGTCTGGGAAGGAAATAGCATAAAAGAATGGTAGTTTTCTACTTTTACATTACCATTTTTACATGACTAGCTCATCCAATATTATAAATGCTATGTTAGTGTCTTACTGCAAAAGGATTTTCAACCATATTGCTCTGTAGACTATATGATTTTTTCCTTAATATAGCATTCAAGCTGAACTATCTATCTGTACAATCACCTAAGTAACAAATCACTGCAATGACAAATTCCTCAAAAAATGCTTTGTTATTGAGTTCTAAACATAGGATTTAAGAGGCAAACCAGAGTTTTCAACCTGATCTCTAGAACATTACAGTAAAGTCTCTACCATGGTTATACTGCTGCAACATGGCCATATCTCTCAGATGAGGACTATTAAAACACATTGCTGTTTGGTTGTAGTGTGCCCCCACAAGAAATTCTCCATGTAAAAAGCCCTTTGAAGTTATTTTAAGAAGCAGTCAAAGGGATCAGGTTATTTTCTTTAATCATGATAGCAAATGAAGGCATGTGTTAGGGCTGTGCTCTCGAGGTGCCTCACTGGGATGGTGAGGCTTGCTGGGAGAGAATGATTTCAGCTTTATTGATTTGCTGAATCAGGGCCTTAGGACTGACTGGTGAAAATGAGTAATTTGAAAAGTACAAGCTCATTTTGTACTTCTGCTGATTGACACGACACTGTTCTTGCTTAATATGGAAAATCATGAGCTAGGGGGTGTCTTTCCTCCTCCATCTTAAACCCAACAGGGATGGCTATTCTTGTGTGCCCTCTATGAACCAGTGACACCGATTTAGATAATCATTTCCACACCTTCATTGTACTTCCTCACACAGACTTCTCCTACAGATGACCTTTTGGAGCTGGAAACTCTGAATGTTGTGGAGAGAACATAATTTCCTGCCTGCTACTGTAAGTGAACCTTGAAACAACAGTCCTGCACCATAGCCCAGCAAATAAAACATGCGAATCGTAAGATCAAATGAGGAATTATGGTGAAACAAATAAACAAACAATGATCAAAGTAAGCTGAAGAGTCTGATCCTACAGGACAGGAGGAATGAGTATTCTTTTTCTAACTCAGTTATTAACTTCTGCTGTTAGAAGCAGAATTTCAAGCATCTTATCCTACTTATCAAGAAGATAAATAAAAATGGGGAGACATTCTGTCCCAGGCAAGGGAAAAAAAGTGAAACTGCAGAAGTGTTTCATATTGCAATAAAACAGATAATTTGTAATTTGTAACGTATCTCTTAATAGTCATCACAAAGCATTTGGTGATGAGGGAGATCCCAGCATTTTATGCAGCATTTATGCAGTAAATGGGAGAAATAGGAAGGCCTATGGAGAAAAGGTTTAATATTGCAGTTCAAAGAGGTAGAAAAAACTGGAAGACTGCATGCCACTTCCCATAATGGTGACACTCAGCTGCAAACATGCAAGCAGAAAGCACAGGGAAGGGAAGGAACTCCCACAAAGGATAGGATTAGCATACCAAGGACAGGAGGATTTCAATTAAGGACAGTGCTGATCCAGGCATGCATGAAAATATCTGTGGCAGAGAGTAAAATTCTTGGAAATTCCCCAGCACATCTCCTGCCAGGGCACAGGCTCTGGTGTACAACCTTGCTCCTGGGCACGTGGGCTGGAACGAAAGTGTGAGCAGAAAGACTGTGCGGCTTTGTTAGTGCTGCACAGCCCAAATGGTCTTTCTCTTGGTATTTGAGATTGGTGATGGCATAGACAATACAAAAGGCCGAGCTAAAAAGCTTTGAAAGACAAAGGAGGCAAAGGGGTCAAAAAATCACCCACCATCTTCATACTAATGGCCTTTTGCCATTGTACTAAATGAAAAGTACAGTCTGTCTTCACAAGCATGATTAGCATAACAGTGCAGCAATAGGCACTGCACGAAGAAGGAAGAAATGCTGATGTCCACTGAGGTGTCTAAACTGCAGTGGGAGGATTTTTAGTCCCTCTGCCTTGAAGCCTCAGTCTTTAAGTACCACACTGGGGATTTCTGCCTTTTGAAAGACTGCTTTGAAGAGCTGTACCTGAATAAAGATATCTGATATGTACCACAGATAACTTGCTACGAATACATGTTCCCAAAAAGTCTAGTGTACTCTCCTGATGAAATAAATGTATTTTTTCCATGGATGGATTTCCAGAGATGCACATCAGGAGTATTTAGACACTTGAAATCCTGAGCACAGAAAATCAGCAAGTCAGTTGGGAGTCCTGACACTGAACAGCAGGCGTTGTACTCTGCTCCCCAGCAGTGGCACCAAGCAGCTTTTCTGCTTAACCCAAGGGAGCTCTGTATACTTCAGGGAGAAGAGGAAAAAAAGGTGAGGAAAAAAAAATCTGTTTGTTGTCATGGGGCCAAAACAGTGGTAGACAAATTCATCCATCTCACAAGATTCCTGTCATCATCTTCTCTACAGCTTTCATTTTTTTCCCCTTTTCCAGTACATGTGTATAGAGAACAGCAGAATGAGGGAATATGAAATAAGAATGAGTTGAATGACAAATTCAGTAGTTATTATATAATGAACACGTTCTTCAGAATTGTTTAGGAGCAAGATTTATCTTGTATAAATAAGACAGAGTATTTCAGCATGGCACGGGACCATTTCTGTCCATCTGGCTTTGCAAAGAAATTATGTGGGGAAAGTAGAATTATACTTCAAGCAGTAAAAAAAGAACTGAAATGATATCGGTAAGAGTAAAACAAACAAACAAAAAAGAATCCTGACTAACACTATTTAAAAATGTGGAGCTGTTCTAGGAAATTTAAAAAGAAGTGGGAACTGATGGAAATGAAAGAACTAAGCTTTGAATTTAGTAAATGATGCTTACTTGATTACACCCATATGCAGTCACTGATGAGCTCTTGAGCAGAACTGATGAAAAATTGGATTGTTTACATGTATTAAACCAAGCAAATGGGAATCTGAGCTCAATGTGCCAAAAAACCTTGAGAATAAAAATGCTAGCAATAATTGCTACATTTTATGTGTCAATGGCATGCCAGCAAGGATTCTGCATCAAACTCTGACCAATGGAAAAAGGTTGGGTATGTGAAACTGTAATATCACTTATCTACCAAGCAGACCACCTGATGACTGACAACTTTAATTTTAGCGTGAAATTGGTTGACTAGCTGTTGAAACATCCATCCCTTTTGACAGGGATAGTAGTCTCCGGATATTTACCACTAGAAACTTCCAAAGCCAGCCTCCTGCTCTACTCATCTTCATTTCAAGCAGCGAAGAGAGCAGCCTTAACTGAAATTACAGCTCTCCCTTGATGAGCGGGGCAGTGATTTTCTCATAGTCTGATCAGCACATACCACGCCTGCCTCTATGGAAATGTCCATGTGCTCATGAGGAAATGTTAAGTATTGGGGGGTTCGGTACCCAGAGGACAAAGTGCGGTCTTTCAGGTAGGGGTGTGAGTTAAAATCGAAGAGACTTTATTTTATATGGAATGAATATGTGGATCAGGAAGGCAGATTTTTAACCAGAGCCCTTTTTGTGTTCTTCACAGCCAAAAGTAGGCCCACCAAAAGAAAAGAGCTTGAATTTATTCTTGGGCCGTATGTATGTGATCTTGCATGAGAAAGCTATGAATATAATCTAGTAATGGGGTTATAGTACGCATTACCTTATGGCAAATGCACAGAAATCTATGATCTGTCCTTTCAAAATAAATACTGATTGGGAGAGAATAGTCAAAATAACCATGACTATTGTACATTTACTGTATTACTAAATACCCTGAGTATTACAGTGCTCTCCTGCCTGGATAGAAGAGATATTTTAGTCTGAAAAAAAGCTGTGCTTTGGTGAGCTAGGAGAAAAGTGTATCTTATTTTTAAGCTGCAATCTCATAGATATAAGGACCTGACGTGGTTCTAAAGCCTATTGCATTTGAATGCCTTTGCTTATTTAGGAACTTCATTAGTACTTGCAATCATTTAATTATTCTGATTTTGATATTTGCCATCCACTCTGGGTTGACGGAGTGTTTACAGCTAAACAACAATTAAAACAGAAGCCAGACAGCAAATTCCCAAATCCTTCCAAATCAGCCTTGAATTGTGAACTGCCTTCCTCCAGGACTGTTTTCTACCAGAGAAACCACCATCCATTCCAGGGACTTTGCCACAGCACCATGTGCAGATTTTTCTTTCCCTCCAATCCTATATTTAATCATACTAAGAGTTCTCCAGATCAATCCAGGCATTTCAAAAATATTTGGTTTCACAGTGGAAAAAGGTCCACAGAGGATATCCCTCCATTCACTGTAAGAAGGGACTTTCCATCAGCCTATGGCCGAGAGACCAAGA
>NW_008824369.1:1321156-1323241 GCF_000699105.1 Pygoscelis adeliae
ATATTAAAAAAGCCCCAAACCCAAAAAAGTATCTGCCAAAAATCTTTCTTATAAATTTCTGGCTATTAGGATCCTATTTGCCGTTGTGCTTCTGCTGTTTTGGCTGCCTGGTGCCCCAAAGTAGTTGTAAGCCTTACCCATAGCAGCTCTGGAGTGACTTTGCTGTGCCAAAGCAGGACACAGGATACTAATGGTGTTTAACTTTCCTAAAAAGCCATCTAAATGATGGCCTAAGGGAATGGTAAAGTACATATGAAGCCTGAATGCTGCATTGACTTTTGGATTGCAACAGAAGGCTTCCACAGAATTGAAGGATTACTGCTAATTTTTATTCAAAAAGGAAAAATAGAACTGATGAGTATAACTTGTACACATAGAGTATGCTGAACACTGCATCAGCCCAGAGACTATTAGCACATAATTAATTAAAATGGCTTGGCACTTAGGCTTATGCTACTGACACTACGAGAGCTAATGTTGGCCCACTTTCTACTCTCATTACAATCCATGTCAGTAAGATGGACACATTTGAAACCATTTCCTGCTCTTTGCTACAGTATTTGCCAATAGCGGGAGAAATTGATGCTGTAGAAGTAAGAAAGCTTATCCAGCATTGCAGTGGAGGAATAAATTATTCTCTGGTGCAGATTATAATTGCAACATAATTCAGTGAGAAAAAATTAACCCCTTCTGATATGGTCAAGGGAATTGTTTTGAGGTGCTATGAAACGATGCTTTGATTTGTGGCATTAAGTAATGAAGGATTCCCATGAAATGCCTTAGCTATCATAAAGACATGCTTGGGTAAGCTTGAGGTGCTCTCTCACCCCAAGCTTGGAAGTTTACAAGCTTACCTGTCCTAGGACACAGACTCAGTGAAGTCATCTCTCAGCAAGAAATTGTTCTCTCTTTCCAGAATCAGACCTTCAGAGCAGAACTTTCATTAGTGTTTTCTTAAGGACCCATTCCTGAAAAAAAAAGAAGAAAAGGTGTGCAGTCAGCCCTCAGTGCCTGTTTAATAGCAGAGAGTGACACACTCTTGCAGGCGAGCGCCCCAGACAACTGCCAGAACTTCCTGCCAGAGCATCCCACCCAGATCAGCCTTGCACAGAGCTGAGGGTCTCCTGCTTTGGAAAACAAAGCAGGAAAGAGACATGTATAATAATGAAACAGAGAATTAAATAAAAAATAGTCAGTTTTTTTGTAAACTTCAGGAGAATAAGTTTCAACCTGTATTTTGGGGTGATAATTTAGTTCCTTTAAAAATCCACTGAATCAGAATAGGCTCTCTTTGCCAGAAAATATTTTCTTCCCAACTATTGTAATCAAAGACTGTAGGAAACCCAAAGGGCTCTTGCTTTCTCAGGTTTAAGGACAAGGACTTGCTCTGACATTACACGCAAAGGCAGATCGTCAGTGTGGGTAAGTCCTCCGAGCTCCTTTGACCTCAGCAGGGCTATGCTGTTACCCCAGCTCAGGCTCAATCTGCAGCACAACCATCTTGACAATACTGAGGTGTGCGTATCTGCACAACACATTAAACGCAACTCTTGAGGATTTATTAGTGTTGCAGTGTCACCAAGAGCTGATTAATTATCAAGGATTTCTGCATAGCAGCTAAAGGGAGAGAAACGTGCTTTGAAGAACAGCATCATCCATGCCAGTCATGTAGCAGAGGGCTAATTATTTCTGCTTATGTCATTGTTGTTGCCGTCAGAGGGGAGAAGCTGGCATTTCTCCAGCTTATAGTATTTTAAGGTAATAATGAAGAGTGTCTCAGCATGCAGCATGTTAGAAGGAGATTTAATGTGCTTGCTGAATATTGTATTGAGTTTCTGATTTGTGTCAGCATGACCTGCTAATTCATAAGAAAAAGTGTCATCAGAACTTATTTTACATACATTTAGACACGGGTAAGTTACACTGGAGAAAGCCTGACTGCAGCCATTAGTACTCGCTGCAGATCTCGTCTGACTTGAAAGGTTGCTACGGGATCCACTGAGGTACAGATAGACCTTGGTGTGCAGCAGCCTGCTCAAACATACCCCTCTAGGATACCTGCCAGTTTTCCTCGAGAAAGGCTAA
>NW_008824369.1:1323276-1340559 GCF_000699105.1 Pygoscelis adeliae
CTCTCTTTGTGGAGAAACCTCCCAAGACTCTGTCCCTACTAGCCTGTGCTTCCCATTTCTGCAGTTTCTGCACAGGCTCCTGCTCCTCCAGCATCCCCTGAACTCTCCAGCGGCTTTGCTGATCCCATGGTGCTGCTGGGAACAGCCTCAAATGCTTTTGCAACTCCCGTCACCTCTCCTGTTGTGTATATAAAACAAGTCCCATATTTGCCACCTAAAAATCACTCTCTCAAAATACGTAGGAATTCCACTGACATAAAATACAGTTTCCCAGTTACCACTAAAAACGAAAACTACTGAAACTTGATCCAACGTGGAGCAGCGGTTTGGGCTCCTTGGACAAAACGAGGCTCCTTCCTGCGTTGGGGGATGAAGGGACCCCTCTGCTCTCCGCTGCGGCTGTGACGGGCACCGCAGGTCAGACAGAGGGGAGCGAGTGGCTCATGTGGCTCCGTACTGGAGTCTCCAAGGCTGCAACATGTATTTTGATACCACAAAATCCCAGAACCCTTCATAAAATATTCATCGCTTTTTTAATGCCGCATCTTCTAATTTTAAAATTCAGTCCCTAAATAATTTAGCAGACTTATGAAGAAAAAAAAAAAAAATAAACAAGTCTCCAAAAACAAAACCCCCACCGAGGTTGTGGCATAGTTACTAAATTAAACTGGTCAAAGATTTCCAACACGTTACTTATTTCTCATGAGAGATTTATAGCTGTACTTGCTACCTCCAGGCGTTGAGCCTTTTTGCCATCCAAAAGCCAGCAGTTAATACCGATGGCCTGATCCTGCTTATGGGACATGCAACAAGCACGTTTGCAGGTTTATGAAAAAGCAGGTGGTGAGACCCTGCCGCAGCCCTGCCATCACGCTTTGTCCCAGATCCCACCTTCTCAAGCTGCCACAAACCCTAGCTTTACACCAAAAATCGTAAAATATTATTCCTTCCTGGCTGCCCCACATCCCTCCCATCCCACGCATGTCCTGGCCACAGTCCCTAGGGGCCATTTGATCACCCAGTCTGGACTCCTGTGTTACAGACCTGAAGACGTGTAGAGATGGAGAGTTCAGACCTCTCCTCAGTACTTGGTTGCATAACTAAAGCATTTAATTTGGTTTGAATCTGTGTACTTTCAGCTTCCAGTTCGTGAGCCTTGCTACAGTTTTTCTATGCTAAACAAAAAAGCCACTGTACCCCAAACTTCCTCTTTTTCCTTGTAGAGAAAATGCTATCCCACAGAAACAGTCCCAAGTGGGCTTCTCATATTTATCAACACACAAAAAGACTGACTAGTCTTAAAGATGAAATTAAAATATAAACCCCTCTAGCCACGTACCTATTTTTCAATAACCAAATTCTGCCTCTGTGCTTTGTTGCTGTTCAGGGCTGCCTTTGTATAGGTTACTCTTCTGAATGCAAACTCAACTCACCTCTCATTGCAAAAATACAGTATGTCCCCTGAAATGGTAAATATGCCAGCTAACTTTCTCAATTTAATTAACTTTTCCCCAATGGCCTTGCTTAAATAGACTTCAAAGTTCAAAAGACAAAAAAAATGAATAATTGCATTTTAATAATGCACTCGACAAAAATGGGGAAAAAAAGAGTTTTCATTATTTGGTATTGAAATCATGGAAACTCTTGTGCCTAGCGGCTGTTTTGCCTTTCATAACATCAATAATTTAAAACTTAATTGTTGTGCATTATTTGGTTAAAGAAGATTATGACTCTAACATTTGCATTTATTTATCAGTGATGGTGAGATAGCTCTTCCTCAGTAAAAATATATTTGGAAATTCATTCACCCTGCAAACAAAATCACAGAGTAGCTCATCTCTAATGCTACTATTTAACCACTGAGAAATTAAGCCTCTCTGTTCTGGTGTATGATGAGAAATGTCTGTTTCTTAACAGGCCATTTTGGTGACTTTTCTGCAGTGCACTTTCAAACCATTTAGATGGCATATTTTGGAGGTAGTCTCTGGGAATAACAACCCCATTATATTGTGCTTAAGCTAAGTGAAATTTCTTGGTTGTATCTTCAAAGGGCAGGAGATGTTTCTTAATGTCTTTCATTTATCAGAAGAAATTAAACGTCCCTGGAGCAGTCTGGGTGTAAAGGACAGCATTGTCAACCTTCAGGACAACAATGCACGCAGTCACACGCTGTCACTTGTCACATCTTAAAGGACTTTACAGGCTGCAAGGTTGAGGTACTGGTTTCCCTTTGAACTAAAGACCACACAGAGCCCATGAGCTTTATTTGAGCCTGGTGGAGGGCAGGGTACAAAACTACTGAGTACCTCAAGACTGTCCCAGGACTAAAACAACCCCCACCATGAATCTGCAAACACCAGGGAAACTTCCTTTTGCTTCCTGATTGCCCTGTTGCAGGCAATGTGCTCTGGGGACTTCTGCTTTCTCCTCTGCCCTTCACACATGCTTCATGCCAGCCCTTGCAAGAAAGGCAGTGCACAGCTGATGGGCAGTCCTGCGCCAGGAGAGTCCTCCCCAACCCTCTCAGCTTTTAAGATCATAGCTGAAAATCCCATCCACCATTAATTATGGGGAATTTGGATGTATTCACCTGAGAAGAATGAAGGCTTGACTTAACTCTCCAAAAATACTACCTGCGGTCCTGCGAAGTCCCAGTAGTTCCCACCCAATGCTTAGATCATCATCACAGCAGCAGGAACAACAGCAGAGATTCGGGAGGGAGAAAGGGTCTTTCAGGATTAGAAAGCAAAATGTGAACTCTGCTGGGATTAAGTGACATGGAAAATTCATCTGTTGTTTTAAATCCAGCAATCTTGTAACATAAAGCACTCTTGAGAGCCTAATCAGAGCAAATCACTCTCAACTGTTGATTTAAAAAAAAAAAAAAAAAGACAGGACCAAAAAGGACTGTTATACCTTCTTTCTTTTACCAAGATGTACAAAAAACCCAAGAGAAGGTGGGAGGTAGAGATTTCAAAGAAAGCAATTTTGTTGCTCAAATCCTATGGACCATTTCTATACTTATGCCCTTTTGAATATACCCCTGATGCAGAAAGGCAAGCACTAGGGACCATGAACCTGGTGTATAGATGTAAACTAGAAAAAAATAATAGCTTTGAGAAGTTTACAGGTTCAAGAGGTCCACCAATTCTGAATTTGATGAGACTTGAATCTGTGAGCGCTTGCACACAGAGCATAACATTTTCCATTGCCACACTACACACAAATCTCTATGTTTTGCAGAACTCCGATGAATTCAACTCTGACAGCAATTAGTCTCACCACCTTATCATATATTACAAAAAGTCAAGTCACACCAAGTACGAAACTAAATGTTGGATTTTCTGAGGTTCCTAATGCCTGTTCAGGCATCTGTGCAGATTTTCAAAATGTGCATTAATGACACTCCACGGAAAACTAAAGTTACTGCAGAAAAAATGACTCCCCCATCTGCAGGTTACGAACCTACTGGGAACGAGTTTGTTCACGTTTTGTGTGTTTTGGGTGGTAGGTACACTGTCTGCTCTCTGAAAATAGGCAGCCTGAGCAAACTCTGCTGGTTACTGAGCTAGAAGATAGCATGCAGGTTGATTACAAGCATCCATAATAAAAACTAGAAATCCTCAGGAATAATAAATGCCCATAATAAAACTTGAATCCCCTTTAGGGAAAAGAATAACCAATGACCTTCTGAACACCTCATGTTAGATATATGTGAAAGGTGGCAATCTGTCTGCATGCAGACGGGTGAACTGTGATTAATAACAGGGACTCCGTGTCAGACTGCAAACTCCACTTTGGATGAGGATCTCTCCTGCTGTCTTTTACCTCTGCATAGTGATAATACCTGCAGAGGTGTCAGGAGGCGATCTTGCCCCTGGCGCAGAGCTAACAAGGATCATTAAACTCTGATGAACATCCATTTAAATCGATCTTTCTTAGTCAAAAAGTTGGCTCCTGCCCAAGGCAACCGTTTCTGAATGCTCGACCTGCTGCACTGGTCAGAGGAGGCTGGGCAGGCAGGGTGAGACAAGCTAAAACCAGACAGGAGGCAAAAACAAAGAGAGAATCTGTGTTCAGGAAATACTTCAGGTAAAAGGCAGTGCCACAGTCATTGCAACCAACACAGGCATGGTGGTCCCCAGACACAGCATGGCAGGACCAAAACTCAACCATCTGGATGTTCCTCTCCAAGGAAAAGGCTGCTGCTCTGCAACACTGAGAGGGGATGAACTGGTAAGTAGAAAGATACAGACTATTAACAGAAGCTGTTGTGTTAGAGACAGAGGAATTGGCAGACATCCATAGCTTTGACCCCAGACTAATGCAGAAACATAGAAAGTGTGATTCCATCTGTAAAAGCCCATAGAAGGTCTTGCTGAGGGCCTTGTGGAGTGCAAAACCACATTTCACTCGATCCTTGCTACACTTTTCACATGCCTGCTTGGTAGCAGCACTGTGGTCTGTGAACATTAACATTCAACAGATCTCGGGGAAGTGCAACAAAGCAGCTCTGTAAGACCCTTCAGCCCAGAAAACAGGAAATACTAAATAAAAATCCAGTAAGTCAGTTGGCATTCCCCTGCATAAAGTCTATAAAAGTACTTGCATGTTTAGCAAAGCATTTAATTAAGTGGAGCTGGGTGGTAATATTTACTCAGCTAATGCCTCTTTATTGGCAATTGCTTTCACTTGTGCAATGCTCCTGTCTTTTGTTTTTAAAGGCCTGTCTTTTTATCACCACACCTTGCTCTCAGGAAGGATCCAAAGTCATCTGAAAATCACTGGTATTCCAAAACCTAGGGAAAAATTACCGGCTTTCTAGATAACCAATACTATTTTCCTGGTTGCAAAGAATACAGACTGCCCTAGAATCATAGTCAGTGTATAATCTGCTGTACTTTATCTTATATTTATATATATTTCTCTTCAGCAGATATATCATCAGTCTCACCTGGTCATTCACAGAGGAACACTTCACCATTCATTATCTGCCAGCACAAATTACAATTGCAAGTGGAACATTATCTAATTATTGTTTTAGGGAGAGCAAACCAGTAAAAAAACCCCCTTGAAATCCCAAAAGATCATTTGGAGGCAGATTTAAAGGGAGACAACGCTTCACAGCTATCTGTTATTTATGCTCAGCTATGCTGACCTTTGAAAAATAATCTTAAGTCACACACAAAGAGCACAGAAAGACCTGAAAGACCTGACCCAAACATCACTGAAAAAGCTTACATTGGGTTTTAGTGGGATCTAGATAGAGCTCAACACTAAATTAATTTCTGGGTTGTTATAATCTTTATCCTTGACTATCTTTCATGTTGCACCATGTGGTTATCAAAATGTATTGCATTTCCATTTGGGTGTATGCATGAGCCATACATTAACTCTCAAAACTGAACCTTCATTATGAGGAGAAAGAGAGTGTTTTTAATGGCTGACAAGGTCTAAAGGTACAGATCCACCATGCAGTAGTGCTACAAGCCTGTGTTCACCCTGGTATGTTTTATAAATGGGTGTGTTTCTTGATTTTTCTTCTTGTCTTATTTCTTGTCTAGTACTACTGGATAATATTTACTCTGTGCCACTTCATAGCCTGTGAAATGGAAGGATAGTTCAGCTGACAGAAAAAGAAAAAAAAAAACCAAACCACAAGAAAACCCCATCAGCCCAAACCACCCCTGTGTCCACATCACACGCGCTTAGAGTTTGGCTGGATGCTGCAGGGCTAATGGAGAGGATTAGCATTTCTCCCTCGACAGGTACTAATTTGGGAGACACTTATTTTCCTTTTGCAGAGTTTCCTGTGCAAATGACATGCTCTTTTGAGAGGGAGGATCTAAGCTACAAGAAAGATCTTGTTATCCTCTGGCTTCATAAACGGGAGCTTCAAACATCAACAGAGCCTTATTATATAGGGAATAAACAGAAACGCCACGAAGGAACTTGCTGTCTGTTGTAGATTCATGAAGTGAGAATGGGTATGATTTTCCAGCAGATAGGAAGTCATTCACTGCCTTCAAAGTTTCTGGCTCCATAAAGATCAAAGATCCAGATGCCCAGTACCATTGCCTGCAAATACAAACTAGGAATTGTGGAAATGCAAGAAATCTTTTCATGCAGGAGTCGTGAGTCCTCCTCTGTCAAACTCTGGAGCACACAATCCTCAGTGTTTTAGATTTTTTTTGACGAAGGGTTGGAAGGGAAGAGAGAAAACGTAAGATGTGCAATAAATTACATTTATTTACAATTCTGCTTTAGTTTAGAAGCCACTCAATTTATACCAAAAGCCCTTGGCTCAGAAACACTGTATATTTTGCATAATATACAAGTACTCAAAGAAAAATGTAGTATACAAAAAGTAGCCAAGATTTTTTAAAGTGACTAATGATTTTTGAGTGCTAAATATAAATAACTTTAAAGGCAGCATAATTTTAATGACCCTTGAATAAACCTTTTCAGCTCTTCTTAAAGTAGATACTACACTGCAGTGTGGAGGTACTCTTAGAAATCTGGGCCAGCTTCTCATTTTTAAATTCCATATTTTAAAATGAAGAGTTTTTTTCTCCTCCATGAGGACTGTCAAACTACTGTCCTATACAATGTAACCCCCTTTGAGATTTCTCCAAATACCCTTACAAGGGCATGGTATTTTCTTAACATAATGTCCAACCATTCTGTTAAACAGCCATGACGCTTAAAAGCTTATTTTTTTTCCATTTTGCTTTGTTGTTTCTCTTAAAAAACAAAAACAAATAGATATGAAAAACGTGTTCTGTAGTGAGCTGCTTGTCTTCTTCTCCAAGTGCATCTTCTTTTGATAAAATCTTCTACTGTATCTTCCAAGCTCCATCCTCCATTTTCCACCTTCCATGTTCTCATGCCAATTCATGCATTTACCATTTTTCCTTCTTCCATCTTCAGTTATTCTACCCGTTACTGGTTTTGCTCCCAAATACCCTTTTTCTGTTGGTTTTCTGACTGTGCTGCTCCCATATCTCTGATACCTTCCTCTTACTCCACCTCCTTCCAACTCTTCCTCCTTCCCAACCCTATTAATTTAATTTCTACTTCTACTCCTCAGGTAGGTTCTGACACTCAGCATCTTCCACCCCAATTCCCCCTCTTCTCCAGCCCCCTCTAATCAATTATCTTCCCATAGTCTATCGTCTTCCCTCACAATTTCCCAAAATAATGCACTGACTGATAAATATTTCCATGCTCTATCCATCTTGTGTTTGTGACAACCCCAAAATGAGCTGCCTTGCTCAGCCATTAATCCAGTCTCTCCGTTGTCTTCTATTATCAATTCACCCTGTGCCATCCTCTTTGCTGTCAATCAGCTTTTCTGGGTGTGAACAGCCCGAATTTCCTCTTCTGTTTCCTTTGCACCATCATCTTCACTCCTAGTTACTTCAGCATCACTTTGCTTCTCACAGTTTTTTCCCCCCCAGCCAAGCTGCTAACCCACCTTTATCCCTTTCAGCATTCCCAACGTGTATTCCAGCTCACACTGTTATCACACTGTTTCAATATTCATATCAGGGGTAGGAAGCAACCAGACCAAGATAAAAATAGAGCAGAAATTCAGGGGATGGCTTGTGAAGCGTGCAGCTTTTAGCAATCATGGGCCATGGCATTTTGAGACTTCTCTGCTCAATGAAAAGGCTGGAGGCATCTCCCCTGGGATGGTAATTGACGAACGAATGCAGTCTTGCCAACAGACTCTCTTTCCTGGTCTCTGCCCAATGGACATGACTTGGATATTATCCTTCCTCAGCGCCTTGAAATCTGGGCATACTAAGTAGTCATTTTCCCTCTTGTTCAGGTTTTAATTCAACCTCCCTGACCACAACAGGTGGTGATGTTGGAATCATGTACTGAAGAGGTGCACATTGCTGTTCTCACAGGACATTGTATTTATAGTCCAGCAGCAGCTGTTTAGTGACATTTATGTTTTTCCCCACTCATTTTAAGTGCATATTTAGCATGAGGTTTTGCTCCCCTTTCAGTCTGCCTTCTGCATTTGCTTGTTTTTTTATTTGCTTAATCCTGCATTGCTGAATTTGCCATTCCCCTATGTCCTACCCAACTCATATCTAAATGCACATGTTTGCGTGTGATTCCCCCTCCAACCACTGCCACTTGCATAGAACAATGCTAACGTGAGATGAGTGCGTGGAGAGGATAGGGACAAGGAAAATGAGGAGAAAGTTTCTGTGTCTTGTTTATTTTTTCCTTCTAAGCAGGCAGGTGGTGATGGGTCACAGGTTCAGTTGCACTGCTGAAGTTGCTGGCTAGGTTCATGAAGAGTGAAAGAGCAGAGGAATAAAAGAAATGAGAATGGCGCCTGATGACAAATCTGTGTAATGGGAAATCTTTCAAAACCAATTTCTATAGACATATTTCACCAAGGGATCTTCATTCGAGTACATACACACTCCAGGAATAATCAGTTTATTTCTCTGTTAAAAGGTTGGAGTCCTCCCCTCCATGTTGCTCTCCAAAAGAGCTTCTCTAGGCTGCAGCCCTGCTGAGAAACCAAACATTTTTCCTGAGCACTGGAAGAGTTGCCCATGCAAATCCCATGCACAGTAGGAATCATGTGAAGGGCTGCATTTGAGTGCCTACACAGGTCAGAAGAGTTGATACGGCCAACAGCAAGAACATTCAAACCTGTCCTGTGGTTGTGCCTAAGTGGGATACCCATCTCACACTGCCAGTTGTGAGAGACAGGCATCCCTTAAAGAAAACAACAATGGTAATAGCAACAGCCTCTTCTGAAGTGTGATTAAAGCCGGGAAAAGGTGTAACAGCAGTCCTCACTTACTTTGTAGACCTGCTCCTTGAATATCTTTTAGATGTTGGCTTATCTATTCAAATATAAAGAATGGAGCTCTTCTGTTTGGTTGTTTTTTCTTGTATTTTTGTTGTATATTTATATACAATGAATTTCCCAGACTGGTTTTTCAGGGAGGGGAGAAACAACGTAAGTCAATTCAATAAATTGTTCCAGAGTAAGTAACCTGCTATGCCATGGAAAATTCGATTTGTTCTTTCTTTACTGATGTGGAAGTCTGAAGTCTTGAGTATATATACATATGCTGTGCACTTCCAGAGTGTAAAACTGGAACAGAATTATCTGATATTCCTGGCGGGAGGAAGGTTTTATGCCTTTTTGCTCTGCCAAGTCAACCCAGCAGAAAGAGAGAGAGAGGGATTTTGCAGTGCCTTTCTCAGCCATGAGTACCAATGTCAGGTCCATTAACTTGATTTTACTATTTCCCAATTTGATTAGAAGTGCTAGCAGGTGGGAAAAAAATGTCCTTGGACTAATAAACACAGCAAATTTGACAAAGGAGCAACAGAAAGACACTTGCTGCACAGCCTCACAAGTATCACTTTCAGAGATAATTATTCTGGTTGTTTCAGTCTCTGTATGAGTATGCGGAATATGGTTAATATTTAGTTCTTTACGATGGTCCTGTGGACCTGGACTGTTGTCTGGAATAGCTGAGTCTCTAAGCATGCACATGAATTTGTTTTGGGTGGTTTGCTTTTGGTTTTGTTTTTTTGGGAGGGGGGTGTTTTGATTTGCTTTTTTAAAAAAAAAAACCCAAAACAAAAAACAAACCAAAAAAGATTGATATGAACATAGCCTCAGGGACAGCAATATAAATTCTGCATCTTGGCTCAATAACTCCTTTGCCAGGAGAGAGACAGTGAAACCAGTGGCAGACCTGAGCATGGTCTGAGGGCATTAAATAGCCCATGGATATTTTTTGCTTTTACCTCTGCTTTACTTCTCCCTGCCTGCATGAATGCTGTTGAAATGAAAAGTGAAACCAGCCTAAAATACAAACCTTACATTTACATTTTTTAAGCTCTTTGTTCCATCTGTGCAAATCAAAACCCATGGCTGGATAATACACAAAACCTTATAAAAAAATACTAAGCTGAATTATATGCAAATTAGGGTTACATTGTCTTTCATCTCATGACAACCTTCTTATCAAAAATAGTTTCTAATACAAATTGCCTTTGACTATATTTACGTCACTTTTAATCAAGTAAATTGTCAGGCTATTGCACTTCTGCGATCTACATTATACAAAAAATATAATGAAGAGGGAAGTGGGTACAAGTGCTTTCAGCTTTAACTGGCTGCCCATTTCATACCAATTACTACCTATTTAGTAAGCTTACCCTTCTGTTCTTTGAAAAATGCTAGATATAAATGTATGGGTTCCTCTGAAGGAGATACTGTGCAGAAAATGCTTATTCCACTTACCAAGAACATTTGTCTTCGTAATTACACTTACTTTTCTTACTCCTATACAATTAGTAAATACGAGCTAAAAATAGCCACTTGAAATGCTGATATGGTCCCTAACTGTTTCTCTATTCTGTGACTTCTAGGTGAGTTCACTGTTCCATTTTTTTGTAAGTTAACAGCTTTATTCAGATGGTTTTATCCCTGCAGGTGCATTTTCACTCAGTTCACACACTCCCGTCTACACGTGCATCTCCTACAAGGACACAGGTAATACCAGCTGTGCTGTGCCCTGTTCTGAGGATTCAGCTGACATGCTACAGCTCAGCCACATGCTGGCATGTTCACTCTGGTTTCTCCCTGGGCATGTTGAGACAGAGGTTTTCAAATACAGATGCAAGTATTTCCACAGTTTGTGCTTTTTTATTGGTGGTGCTGTTTTTTCTTTTAAGCTCTGTACAGAAGCAGCAAGCATTTAAAAGCAGAGTACTAGCACCGAGACTGAATCTATGAAGGGCAGATGATGTCCATAGTCTTGCAGACCTACCTCAGCTGCCTGCTCTGGCTCACGATGCCTTTAGGAGGTTACACCATCCAAGATCTCTGTCTGCAGATACTGCTGTTGCAGGCTTGCACAGCGCATCAAGGACACACGAGCTCTCTGCAAAGCCAAAATGGAAAGAGTCACACTTCCAGCCAACAGGAGAAAGCACTGATGCAAAAGGCTGCTGGGCAAGTTGCATTATTATATAGCTTGGGGCCCTCTAAATAGGGAGAGACTCCCAGTGTTTTCCCCCAGCGCTGGCTGGGTGGAAGCAGAAGGAAACACTGTCATATTTGCTGACCACCACAACAGTATGGCTGGATCCTCAGCTGGTGGACATCAATATAGTTTCACTGGAAGCAAAGGAGATGGACTGATTTACACAAATTGGGGAAGAGAAGGTACAGGAATAATGAGCCCAGACCTTCACTGGCATTATTTAAAAGATGAAATAGTTCTGAGAGCAATGGAGCTAAAGTAATCTAGTTTCCATGTGTGGAACTTCTGATACCTGGAAAAAGTGAACTTAGTAACCATGTCCTCTCTCGGGACTTAATAGAGTTTCTTCCCTAAGGCCAGCTGCCTATTTTCTCAAAAGGTGTAGGAACTTAACACAATTCTGTTGCCAAATGTAGCTGGAATCAGCTATTGAGTTTAAATGTATTACTGAAGAACTGACAGACAGACACAAAGAAAATGCGGATGCGTACATCTTAGAAGCTGGTCTAAAAAATGGCATAAGCGCTAAAATGTTTCAAGTCACAAAAAGCATTTTTTTTTCATCCCTGTTCATTCTTCTTTGCTCAAAAGACATGTTCCTGCCACCAGAACAGAATTACTTCAGCTGGAGAACGGATACACTCAAATTTAAGCTCGTGCTTAAAATGCCTCAAAGCCTGATGGATTATTGGCCTGTGGAAAAGAACACAACATAAATGCAAAGAACAAGGACAAGAGCCTAAACCTGAGGAAATCAGGGACAAATCTCAGTTGGTTCAAATGGATCAGGGGTCTCATTCCCAGGTTTAGAATCTGGAGCCTAATTTTCAGAGATGTCTTTTAATAGCTCTAGCCCTTCCTGACTTCTCAGAACCAGGCATATTGAAGCAGTTTGCCTTAACCTGGAGTTTCACCCTTGAGATTAGGACAGCTTCAGGTAATCCTGTGCTTTTAGACCTCCATGGTTTTTTGCTAATGGCAGTTAGCAGAAGGCAAGTGGCCAAAGGCTGCAAACAGCCCTCGAAACATAAACAAGAGACCCAGCATTTATATACAGTGTCATGAAGACTCTTGCAAAAGGCCTAGTTTATGATCCTTTGAAGCAAGCCTGGATGTCTGTTTGAAACAGCTGTTTTTAGGTATTTTTTGCATGCGAGCAAGTGGACTTGAAACTAACTAATGGAGGGACTATCACTAAGAGTTGAATAATGTCGCTAGCTGGTTTCTTGATCCAGTGGTTGGATCAAGACAGTGGGGGAAGACCACTGTAGATTTTGGGCTGACCTAAAGCAAATCATACTTTTCCACAAGATAAAAATACTTTCATGTTGAACCCAAAATGAAGCTTAATTTTTTGTGGGATTTTTTATTTGATCTTGTTTTACTTTGAACATTCCTTTTGAGGAAACACTGAGAGCAAAGTGCTTCATTTTGAAATGAAGCATCATGCCTTCATTTAAATTGTCTTCTGGCTGAAGCTTTCTGCTTAATTCAGCACAAGTCCAAGTATAATTTCTGCCCACTCAAAACTTGTGTTTTGGGGGAAATAACTGAGTTGCTTGGCTGTAACTTTGAATCATGTGTGACTTTAGCCCAATAGAAAGAAGCAACTCAAATCTGCAGGAAATCAAACCTCAGTGAGTATCGTAGACAGTGATCAGAGGACCGGTGACAGTCCTGCGCTTGCAGACGAAGGGGTGCCAGTCCCACCGTTTGGTCCTTCCCCGGCCCAACTGCTCCTGCTGCCCTGCTGTAAGACAGGTCGGAGAACCAAGTTGCTAAGTACTAATCTGGCACTAAGAAGAGGAGCCTCTTGACAAAATACTACTTATCAGAGAACATCCTTACCTCCTTCCAAGGAGTGGAAAAGTGGACTTTCTTCCATTCAAACTGAATGGAAGACAAACTTTCAAAGCCAGGTTTGCAAAGGTCACTTCATGTGCAGAGCTGCTGTCCTTCTCCTGGCAGATCTGGTCATAAATTGAGAGCTCCAAAATGAGGAAATAAAAGTTTTGATTATGTGCACTAAATTTCTATGATACTTTTAATCTCTTTCCTATCACTGGGCTCTGTTTCCTGAAAACTGCCTCGTAAAAATAGTGGCCCTATTAAGTCTTGTGTATTATCTCCAAGACGTGCTGATTTGGCCCCATGCCTTCCTGGTGACAGGACCTTCAGCAACACCCAGCCCAATGCCCTGGCCCTGTCCTGCCTCGGACCACCCCGCTGTCATGTCAAACAGACAAGATTTTCTCTATCAGGTCATGTCCTTTTTATTTAGTGCCCAGTTCTCCTCCAGTAACGTCCCCTCTGTCGCTGGGGCTACCGGCAGCCACTATCATCTCCTTCAGCAGTTGTAATGTAGAGGTCAGCCACAAAAAGCTCTTAGAGCCTGGCTACAGGACTGCTAAGACAGACATGTCACCATCTTTGTGTTCAGCTTGAAGAGGCTTTCTGTTGTTTTATTAAGGTCAGTAATTCTCCCAGACCCCTTAACACCTCTACCAATGGCTGATGCAACCGCTTAACTGCCCTTCCTCACTCCACCTCACCTTCCAAAAATCCCAGCACAACAAAATAAAGCAGATTAGGGTACTTAGGGAGGAAGGTCTCTCCTTCCCCAGGTCCAGTTCGCTAGGGAAGTAAATACCAAGAATTATTTACACATCGTACTGGTCCTTGATGGTCACTGATAGTCCCTGTGGCAGAGACATCAGTTCTGGCCTCAGGAAAACTGGTTTCTAGCTTCAGTTTTCCTCCAAATTTCCCTTTAGGTAAGTCTCAGTTTGCTGACAGCTGAGTAGGGATAACAATTGCTTTTCCCACTCCCTTGTAGATGCACATTTTAGGTCCCCAGGATCACTGCATGGAGAGGTGCCTGAGCCAGAGGCAGCAGCAGTCCTGTTGCTTCAGGAGAACCAGCATCCCACTCTTGCAAAGCCAAACGCTCTATTCCCATATTCTCTATATAATAAACAATAGAAGTAACAGTTGTCTGAATTAAAGATCTAGAAAACACATATAAGGAAGAGGAATAACAATTTTTAAAACTCACAGTCCTAAAATTCTCTTGTGTGTTTAATCACCAAATGCTCAGAAATCTGAACTTCCACCCTTTTCAGGGAATAATTTTCAATTTCTATCAGCCAACAATATTTGAAAAATGTTTGCAGCTACAAACATTAAGAACTAGCTTAATTAGAATGTCAAAACATATCTCATATATAAAAATATATATACATGCACACCCCCACCTCTCACACACGTGATGGTTTTTCACGCAGGTCAGTTGTGTTACTTATGTTGTTTTTTATAGCACAATTATTTTTATCTATAAGAATCCTGCTTTTCTTATTGAGAAAAATATTCTGCAGAACAAATAAAATATGCATTAAAATACTATAAAATGAGAAGTACAGTATCAGTTTAAGAGTTGGATAGCACCTTTTTTTTCCTAAATACAAAGAATTTAGAACATTGAAGAGAAAAGGACAAAAAAATTAAGTTAATATGTCTAATATTCCTTTTCTTCAGGAAAATATTGCAGGACTAATTTTCTCAAATCCCCAAAGAGTGAAAACTCTTTTTTCCCCCTTCCTCAATGCAATTTTCATTCTTTTGATAAATTAGAAAGACTTTAATTTCCTTTTTCATTATAGTTTGAATTATAAACACAGGCGTAAGCTTCTGGGGATTACGTGTTAAACAGAAAAGCACACAAACCATACGTGGCACTTCCAAACAATTTGTTCATGCACAGGAGAGGGGACAGCGCTGCTGGTACGGAGGTCAGCCAGCAGCCCCGAAACGGCCGGCCACCTCCTCTCCTGCCGCTTGGCTCACTGGACTTTGCGAATCCTCCATTTATAATTTCTTGAACTGGTAAACAAGTGACTTTGTCTCCTTCCAGATAACACTGCCGCTGCCATTCTTTTGTGGAGTTCTGCCTGTATAAGCTATCTGATGTTTATCCGATGCCTCAAACCCCGAAAGCTGGAAACCTGCCTGTGCAATGCTCTGGTTTCTGTCGTTGCACCAAGTTCACAGCCCTGGTGCTTGTGCAGCGGAAAAATTTCTCCTTCTTGAGGAGATTAAATTAGACCTTGTCACCCCTAAATGTTTCTTAAGGATTGAAACCGGATCCCGAACTACCACGCTATAGTGCTTTCCTTTTGCCAAATTATAACTGCTGGCTATAATACTGGGCCTGACCTGCATCATGTCAAAGCTCTCATTATTTTAGTATTACACCACAAAAAAACATTAGCAATAACAGTAGAAATGTGCTGGTTTCTTCAGGGGCAAAGCCACTAGCTTTCTAATGAGTTAGGTTCCTGTTTTAAGGCCAAAACTTCAGTATTTGACTTGTGAGTCCTTTCAGCAAAGGGGAGGTCTCAAGGGACTCAGGCACTGTCAAGAGTACAGAGATGATCAGCTCCTTGAAGAACAGATAGTTTGGGAAAGAAAGAAAGAAAGAAAGAAAGAAAAAAGGATGACAACAGAGACCCACCAACATGGTGAGAGCTGCCCACCGTCACGCAGGGACTGCACTGGTTTGCACGAGGGTGGAGGAGAGCTTCCCAAGCATCTTTGCTGACACACACTGCTGGCCAAATTTGCACTGTCTAAGGGGTCCTAGGCTCCTCTTCACATCACACATTTATAAATAGGGCTATGCAAGAAACCACCTTTTTTAGCCCCAGAACATGCGCGCTTTCCAATATTCTTTCCATATTTGCAAGCAAACAGATCGATTTGTTTCACAAGCTTTCTCCTGTCTCCATTCAGCTGCCAGAAGGATGATGTCTTAGGGTAGAGTGTGCCAAAAAACAGAGACGATTTTTTTGGGGGGAAACAATGTGTTTATAGAAATAGTCATGTGTGCTTGCCCCCCTTGAGCCTTTTAATTTACAAAAGTCTAATTAGGGAAGACAATGTATAGCACACATAAGGAAGCTGGAACTTCTAACAAAATATGCTCAGTACCATTTTCTTCATGCTTCATTAATAAAGAACAAATTGTCTCTAGACTTTCTGTAACATATGCACAGAGTGATTTCAAACCAGACAGATTCTTTTCAAATGAGGGTTATAATATACTCAAGCAATAACAATGCATTTTTTTATTGCTTCGCTTGTAAAGTTGTTTCCATGTTCTGCTAGGACAAAGTTATTTGTCATTTTTGCAAAGTATAACTTGTTACTTTGATGGTTTTTAGGACCTTTCTATTTCAGCTATTGATTCAAGGTTGAGTGTAGCCTACAGCAGAGCTGAGCTTGGGGAACTGGAGTGCAAGAGGAAGACTTGTGTTTTTCTACACAAATTATACCTTTTCATACAAATTAAAGACACAAGAAAACAAAGTTTTGATTCACCTTCTAAAACATATATAACACGTAGGGCTCTGTGTCATCAGATCACAGGAAAGCAAAAGGGATTTCTAGCTCTTCCACATTTTCTTATCTTGCTCAGACTACAAACAAAATGGTTTATTAATTGGATAGGTCTGAAACAAAGAAACTCCAAGGAACAAATGTGTTTTATACCAAAGACTGAATCAACAAAACCAATGATGTGTCCTTTTTTGTCTTCAGATGCAAAAATGCCACTCTTTTCATTAGCTTTCTGCTACAGCAGGGCTGTAGCAGTCTGGGCAAAAGAAATGTCTGCCCTGATACTGATAATGCAGAACTGAAGAATTTCCCTTTTCATATCCTTTTCCAGAAGGAATCAGATAGAGGCAATTCCCCAGGTGATCTTTCACTGAACACGATCTTTCTCTGTGTGGGCAAAGGGGAATCAAAATGATCTCATGAGTATAAAATATTTGATAGTAAGACAATCTGGGGGAGAACATTTGCCCAGGAGATTAAAAAAAAATCCAACTATCTTTGAAAATGCATCTATGCTGCTAAATACAATACTTAAATTGCATTATAAGTATTGAGACATCAACATTTACCAATGTTTGCAATTCAAATATAAGCATAGAGTGGAGAATGAAACTATTTAAAAGTGCCAGTGCATGGATTTGTAAGCAGAGGTTTGTATATCATTTGATAGCTATTTATTTCTTGTTAATGTTTATGATGGCCTGACTTTCCGTGTGATGTGGATCATATCTGATGGGTAAACGGCACCGAATCAGTGTTTTGCAAATACAGAATATTTTCATATTTGGCCAGCAAAACAAAAAGACTTCCTAGAGTGCACATGCTATTAAAATGCTAATAGACTTTT
>NW_008824369.1:1340582-1341977 GCF_000699105.1 Pygoscelis adeliae
GAAACATATATACAATTTACAAAGATCTAGATATGTGGTTTTAACATAAAAGGGTTTCCCTTCCCGTGGATCTGCAAGAACCTTTCTTCATAAGCCCATGCAAATGAAGAAAGAAGAAAAATATATAGAGGGCTAGTGAGCTTAATTAGGTTGAAATATGGAGATAATTGTGAGCATGAAGTTTGTGCACATAATGTGATAGGAACCTTTTATGTTCCCTGAAATGGAATCAGTCCAGTGAACTGCTGGTGAGAAACACCCTAGATACTGTCACAATATGTTTCAGCCCATCAAAGATGTCCAAGTTTGACTTTTTTTTTTTTTTTTACATTTGCTTCTGGGTATTTCTGCAGGTCAGCCCTCCAAATTATTCAATACTGAGGGACTGATCAGGTGGTGGTGGGGATTTTGCCCATGACAGGAGAAGCAAATCATAATAAAAGAAATGAGGGCGCAGCTCTGATCGAAATGGGGAGGACCTGTATGTGCAGACCTGCCACCACTCTACATGAGAGCAGGCAGGGCATTGAGCAGAGCTGAGATCAGGTAAGGTCACACATGGAGGCGCTTGCTATATATTGCACAGCATTCAGTGATGAGTACCACCTTCCAGACGTCAGGGTGTGTGTTCAAGAACTGTGGTAAGCTGTAATGCAAAGTTCAGAATGAGAAAACAAAGAGGAAAGTCTTGATGTACCACTCAGTCCCTGGTGAATTCACAAGCAAAGCTGGCACTGGCTTCAGCGGAGGTGACTGGGTTTGTTCTGTGTTGAA
The DNA here is from genome assembly GCF_000699105.1 of Pygoscelis adeliae. Lineage (NCBI taxonomy): Eukaryota > Metazoa > Chordata > Aves > Sphenisciformes > Spheniscidae > Pygoscelis > Pygoscelis adeliae. The sequence goes on from NW_008824369.1 coordinate 1,341,357, forward strand.
TAATTGAATTGAATTGAAGATTGCAGGGTCAAAGAAAGTGGAGAATTCAAGAAGCCTATAAAAACAGAGTCCAGATTTTCTGGAGGGCTATAACCTTCCAGAAATGTAATTAAACAAACAGGCAAGGAGTGTTTGGGACTGAAATCTCTGTTTTTAAACATCCGCTGTTACTTTATTTGAACATCAGAGTGGAAGACAGAGTTCACATGTTGAAAAAGGTCAGAAGATTCTTTCTGTCTTCTTTTTGTCTTTTTTTTATTTTTTTTACTCATTCTGAACATTGAATAAACATAACATTAATTGGATCGTGTCTGCTGGTCAGTAGGGTGACAGGATTTGAACTCTTACATTAGGAAACAAATTCCTTGCTGAAAACAAATTCTTTTACTCTGCCTCATACATCCCCAGCTCAATACAAATAAAATACACAAACTCAACTCACTGACAAATGGCCTGGATATTCAAAGATATCTATGTCTCAGAAACATCTAATGAGCAGTTTTGATTTTTTTTTTATGTTTTGGCTCCACTTTCACCCTGAGATGTATGTACATCAACTATTTTATGCAAATGCCAGTACGATCCATTGTCATCAGCTTAACACATTTCCTCCAAATGGTT
>NW_008824369.1:1342036-1364463 GCF_000699105.1 Pygoscelis adeliae
ACTTCTCCCAGTCACTTAAAAAAAAATAAATGGAGGAGAAAAATGAGAGATTATTTAGCTCATGGGTTTGTTTTGCTTTCCTAAAACAAAATAATTCTGGATTCTACTTACTGGAAATCTGCTTGGTTAAGAAATATTTAAATGAAAACAGCATAGGGTTGTTTTGCATTGTTAGCTTTTGTTGTTTAGGATTTTTGGAAAGGTTTACAGTGGAACTATAAAAACAAAATTAAACTGTAGTTTAGCATTTTGCAGAATCACACAGAAGAACAAGACATTCTGATTAAGAAGGCTAAATCTCACAAAGTGTAGCAGGAATTTTCTGATGAACGGTTTATTGCTAGAAAATGCTGGTTGGCCATAAAAATCTCTTTTTCTAGATACATATTGGTAATGAGCAATTTTTATGAGAAACGTCCTCCCACATAACCATCCTAACTGCTGCCTCCATGGCTTCTGGGTCTGAAGGACTTCCAGGACTGATGGCTGCAGACCTGTGGTCCCACCTCAGTGCCACCCAGTCACAAGCTCAGATGAAGAAGGATGTCCCCATTTGGTTCTTGGCCCTGTAGCATTCCTTGTGAGACCTCATCAAACCTCAACACACTCTCACTAAAACCACAACCCTTGGAACTACCAGGTTCCTTCTGGGAGCCCACAAAGACAGGGCTCAGCTATTGGTTTTTGCAAAAGGGAAACAGCAATTGTGTGAATCCTAAGTGGAGTTAAGGACATGGTAAAGCCTAAATTTGCTAACAGTATTGGCTCAGAGCAGAGCTCCAGATTATCTTCCCTGGTGCAGAGCTGAGGAGCTGGCAGAGCTGCTAACCAAGCCCAGCTCGGCCACGCTCACAAGCTTCCCCAGCTCTTTTGCTCATGACAACCCTTTGGTGTGCTGGTGGCCAAGAGTGCCCATCTCATGTTATCCATTACTGATCCTGCCACCATCCCCACAGGAAGGTTTTCCCGTCTCTATATATTCCTTTTTCCTCCTGCCCTCTTGGTGTGACTATTTATCTTCGGGGGGGAAAGAAAATAATAATAATAATAATAAATGCCTATTTCTCTTGTGTGGGCACCTGCAGAGGCTAGCACAATGGAGCCCTGATCTCATCTGAGGCCTTAAGGCATATGCTCCTTTAATGTAACTATCTCTTAGAAAATACACAACAAACAGACCAGAGAAAAACTAATTTTCTGCTTTCTTTCTATTTAAATATACTGCCAATTCAAAAGACAGGATCCTTTCATCATCTAAATGTCTTTCCCGTGTACAGCATTCCAGCGATTACAGATAGAAAAAAAGCTGAATTTATGCAGTAGTTTGAGCAACTGGAGTTCACGCTCTCCGAGAGCCAGTGTCTCCGGCAGCTGGCTGAAATCAAAGTGAATGGCTGGAAGACCTTCCCAGAGCCTGGAAACCACAGTTTCTGGGGTTCAGGTGTATGTACTGCTGCTCAGCATGTTCAGCTCATACACAAGCCATGTACTGTTACGGGAAATTTGTAAGCCTGAATGACAGTAAATGTATACAAGTATTTCCCTAAACTGCATATCACATTATCTACTAAATTCATCCACTCGAATATCCTATAAACCTTGATTGGTAAAAGTCACACAGTGGAATATTGACCTGAATTCTTATTTTGCAACGGGTTAGTCAATTTTTTTCAATAGGCCTTAATTATACTGATATAACAGCACTGTGACGGTGCTCATTTCCCTTACATCACTATCATATTCAGTTATCTTGGATATTATTTTTTCAATAATAGCAATAATGAACACAGAAGATATTAAGTACGTTGTATTAATCAGAAGGCGTTCCTTCAATCCAGATATTCCTTCTATAGTGAAAAACACTTAAGAAAGAGATTAAATTAATTTTATTGCAAAGATGTCAGCACAATCTGCCATGTACGCATAGCAAACACGAGTAAGTCTCAGTTTATATTTTCTTGGCTTTTTTGGACTGTGTAGAATTACAGCAATTAATTGCTGCTGTTTAAAGAAAAAGTGAAAAACTGTTTTGATATATATGCTGGGTAGTTGTGAGTTAAACACAGAAGGGAATAAGTAGTAGGTGGGAGTTTCAGATGACTGGTAAATAACAGAAGTGTAGTGATATGCAGTCTTTTAAAAATCAGAGGATAGATTATTGACTTGCATAAGAGATGACAAGAGAAAAAGAAAAACGAACCTAATACTGGAAGACACAATCAATTAAGAACTGATTTAGTAAAATAATGCTGACTTCTTGTAGATAAGTTAGCCTTCTCATTGCATTCAAATGGCAATTTAAAAAAAAGCTAATTCCAATGCTTCCTTTGTGTAAATATAACTCTTTTACACATAATTTTTTTTCCCCCTCTTTAGAGCACAGTCTGCCAGATAAGTCAAAAAGGAGACTAGCTTCTATTGGGATCCAGATGCTGCCTAGAGGATGTCACGGTCACAAGGAGCACACACACAACCTTTCACTTGGTGCTGCTGAGGGCATAAAATCCGGATGGTCTGTTATTCTTGTGTTCCTTGTGAAAAGTCTAAGGTAAACTGGCTCTTACCCCTGCTCAGAAATGTGGGAAAACAAAGTGCATAATCTGGGTGCTCTCAGTGTAATAATACCTCACTAACAACTTTCAAGTTCACTATTTTGAAAACAGCTTGGGGTTGCTTGTTTGGGTTTTTTTTTTGAGTTTTTAGTTCATAACGGCATTATCTTTTAGGAGAGAATTTGCTTTTTATATTTGGTTTCACACATTCCTCATTCAAGAAACTACATAGTCCAAGAAAACAAATATTTTATCTCAGTCATAACTGGCCCCGGTTTACCTGAAACTGTATTTTACCTATCACCACTAAGCATTGCATAGGTCACAGAAGAAGCCATTTGTTAACACAGTTCAACTTTTCATCCTCATTCTATAAAGGAGGACAGAGAAGAGTTTCAGAGGCTTCTTCAAATCACAGCAGGCAAATTATGTACTTGAGAGAAGAACTGTATACTTTTTCTCCTGTGTTAAAAGCAGTTCTTGTCTGGCCTGTTCCTTTCCAGTAAGGTACAGATGTGTTCAGCCCTCTTCAAATTAGGGATAAAACAAAACCACTGATTTCAGCAAATGAATTTTTCAGGCAGTTCACTGGTGACTTGCTCTGTTGTCACACAAAGCGGCCCAACAGCATCCCTCTGCCAAGCTCAGACCATGGTGACATGCCTTGGATGACCCAACCAGCTGAGGTCACATTGTCCTATGCATGTACACACACATTTACGTGGATATATAGAGGACAATTTCAGTTAGACCTGCAAAAAAGAAGTGCCACCTTATACATTTACCATTTTTGTTAACATACTCTGCTATACGTGAATTTATTACCTTTTTTTTTTAACTGCAGTTAGTGGTTTCTATACGAAATCATAACAACCACTAATCACTGGCAACCAGGTTATGTTCACAGAGGAAAATAAAAGCTTCAGAATATATATTAGCTTCTGGACTACAATGTTTATAAAGCCTCCAGGATTTTGATCTGTGCACATCCCTAATGTACCAAATGTTGAAAATCCAAAACAACTGCCAAAACTCACATTTGGCCCCGATTATTTCCTTGTTTGTCATGGTTAGCATTCCCCAGATACGAGATAATGTGCAAGCTCAACAACCACAGAAAGTTCTGAAGACACACTTAAAGAGAAACATAGCTATTTTCCTAAAACATGGTTCTAAAGGAAATTAGTGTAAAACTCAGTAGATTTTAATTGAACAATGCACAACAATTCTCAGGTCTCACTCCTGAAAAATTCTACCTGATTTATATCCTAACTACATACATGAAAAATTGAAAAGGTTCCTTCACATATGCATTTGTCTTTCATCTACTAAAACTGTATTTCAGCTGCCTTTTTATCTATTGCTGTAAAATAATCCCTGAAATTCCACCAGTAAGTCATTTTTTTGCATGCAGTCACAAAGATGTCAACAGAAATGGAAGTGTCTTGTCCATTTTCTCCTAAATCTAGGTTATGGATATAGAAATAGCAATTATTGTATTGCTGTTACAAGTTACCCCATGAAGACACCAACAAGTCTATGGAACTTATTGCCACAAGACCTCATTTAAACTGAAGAGCTTAGTAGTATTCAAACAGGTTAGTATTTCATTCGCTGAACAAGAATTTGTAGAGAAAAATATGAAAAAAAATTTGCTGGAGAAAAGAAGTCAGCATACTTCACACCAAGACAGCACCACATGGTCGGGACTTCAGAGGAAATCATGAAGCACGGACAGAGTCATAAGGGTCTGTTGCGAGCTTTTTCCTCTTTAAAAACCTTTCCCCCAGGCCTTTGCTAGCTCTCGGATGGATTAGCTGGTTGATGCTCTACACGGACAGAGCAGTCTCCAGATTCATGGAGAGCCTTATTGTTCACCATCACTCTTGGCACACTGCCTCTGGCATGTCTGCAGTGGGATAGCACTCTATAAACAGGTGAACCAGACATGTGAAAAGTTAATATTCTGCTGTTGTGACAGTATAATTATCTCTAATAATAAAGGAAAACAGCTGCTTCAAATAGCCTTTCACTTCGAAAGTGTTTGGATCATTATACTTTGACTTTTATCATCTGGTTTTTGGATAAACTCCCAATGTGGTTTACGGTTCTGCAAAATGGTAACATCTCATTTTATGAATGACAGACAGATGGGATTTGTTGCAAGGCTTATTGATAGTAAAGCACGTAAGACTGTTCAAGATACTTAACTGCAAGAAATACTGGAGATAACAAAATATTGCTTTCTCACTTTTTAAGACTCCTGTTATTTATTTTCAATGGTTTCAAGTTTTCTTTTTATGAGTGTTCAACATTATCACCTGGCAATCCTAAAACTTTGTGATTTTTTGTTTCAGTGCACAGAAAGAGAACAACTGTTTTACAATTAATTGAAAGCCAGTGGAGATGTAGTCCCGATTTCAGAAGAAGGTCTGTTTGCAGGAGATTTGTATGCCATTCATTTCCTTCTCTCCCTGCCTCCCTCCCACCCCCAGCAATCATCTAATTGGATTTTCATGTCCAAATCCTGTTCTCTTAATCAAAAGGCAAACAAAATCAATCTTTTGAGTTCCGAGAATCCAAGTGAAGCATTTAGTCCTAAAGCACTGAGAGGCTTATTCCGCAAAGCTCTCTCAGAACCAGCTTACTAAATTGGTTAACCCGTGTCACTGAAAGCCACAGTAATCATCCATGAGATCTGCTGCAGTAATGTTAATTTTTGTTATATTAGCAAAGGTTTTATTTTCCCAAACCTTCACAAAATCCATACAATTGACACAGGACAAACGTTTGGGGGTTTTTTCAGTTGTTTTTTAAACTACTTGTTATCAAAATGTAAGCTTTTGGAAGCAGATACTTCAAATACATGGTGATATTATGCAACACTTGACCTAGAAAGAAAAGCATCTAAAATGCATTTTTATGAAATGCTAGATATTTACTCTGACAGACCAAATCCTTGAAATAGGAAATTCAGCTCTGCTACCTGTCTTCCTCTGTATTGATTTATATCTCAGGACATAGAGCGAGGGCTGGATGCTTCACCACATTGCTTTCCCCCAGCTGCACCCTTCCAGCAGTGCAGAGATGCTGCACCTCTGTTCCAGGACCCTCTGGAGTGAAGCAGCAGAGGTTGAGCATAGCTATGCCCCACAATTTCCAGATAGGAAAGTCTGGGCCGATAACTGAAACCCCAACTCCCAGCTGCCAGACCAGCTTTCCGAGGTGCTGGGGAGCTGGGAGTCAGTCTGGAGGATGGAGAGGCTTCTGGTCGCCAAATCCATCAGCCACAAAGAAAGGACACAAAAAGTGAATGAATCTTGTTCAGATTTTGTACTGACAAGTCTATATGGAGCCTCCTGAGACAGACAGAACTGCAATACTCCATAAGCAAAGGTAATTTTAAAGGCTGCACAATTTCCCACAGAACAGAACAATTTAAATCATCTGTATATGGACTGCAGTAAATAGCTGGAGACCATTTTCCATGTAGGAAATGGAGACTTCTGATAGTTAACCAACCACGGTGAACCTTCCCAGCTTAGCACAAAGCTATTTGGTAAAGGTATTTAATGATGATTCACTGGGAAAATTCACAGCTTCCAGTTGTGTGCAGATTCACAATTTTCTCTGCGTGCAATGCGGCTCTCCAGGACAGTCTGCACACTGGCCTGCAATGTCAACACCAGCTGGCTGGCAAGCTGCAGAGCAGTGTGGGCATCTGTTTCTTTCTTCCCTTTTCTATATCTTCACCAAAGAAAGAAAACCTCCTGTTTTTATGTCCTGGTTTTGGCAGGGATAGAGTTAATTTCCTTCCTAGTAGCTGGTACAGTGCTGTGTTTTGGATTTAGGATGAGAACAAAGTTGATAACGCACCGATGCTTTAGTTGTTGCTCAGCAGTGCTTACACTAGTCAAGGACTTTTCAGCTTCCCATGCTCTACCGACTGAGAAGGCTGGAGGTGCACAAGAAGCTGGGAGGGGGCACAGCCAAACTGGCCAAAGAAACATGCCATACCATGTGACGTCATGCTCGGTACATAAACTGGGGAAGCTGGCCGGGGGGGCCGCTGCTCGGGGACTGGCTGGGCATCGGTCGGCGGGTGGTGAGCAATTGTACTGCGCATCACTTGCTTTGTGTATTATTATTATTATCATATTATTATTATTATAATTTGATTTCAATTATTAAACTGTTTTTATCTCAACCCACAAGTTTTTCTCACTTGTGCTTTTCCAATTCTCTCCCCCATCCCACTGGGCGGGGGGGGAGTGAGCGAGCGGCTGCGTGGTGCTTAGTTGCCACGACATTTTAGCAACAAAATTAATTCCTTGTAAAAGTCCCTGGGAGTTTCTGGCATCCCAAGCGAAGTGCCAACACTAGACACACGCGAGGGAGAACAAACACTAGCAGCAGCCTGGGTGAATGCAGCCCATGATGTACTCTGTATCTGACTTATAGTCAGCATCCCTTAGCATTCAGAAGTTGCCCAAAACACATGCTTTTGACTGGGAATGTGCCATAGACACATGGGTCACGCGGGGGAGCACTTTGCTCTCCTCCAGCCCTCCCATCAGCAAGTGATGATCACAGCTGGGCAGATCTCATTTTAGGTCCTTCCCAAATTACAGGTACCAAGCCCACAGAAGGAAGTAGACTAGGCAGAAAGCAAGAACACTGTCAGACAGGCGTTACTCCTGCACAGCACCCGCTGCAGGTTAGGGCAGACCAGGGGCTGCTCTGGATGGTGCAGGTGGACTCCAAGACAATTGCTGGAGGGGCTACAGGGAGGTGAAGTGCTGCTATTCCGTATTTATCCACTGCAGCTTCCCCTTGCTCCATGTCCACTGTACTGCCAAGTAGTGCATACAATGCAGAGTGTTTACCCCATAGCTGAGGTGGTTTTAAAGTCTAAATTTGCAAAGCAAAGCTTTAGGCTGGTGGACACAATTTTTCATGGGAATGCTTCCCTATGTCTCATATTTGACATAAAAGATATGTGTTGGCACAGGAAAGGCCTTTAAAAAAATAGTGAGAAAACAAAATAGCTATGAGACATAATTCACTGGGCCTTCTAAATTCTGTGATAGCTGAAAAATAGCTCCATTTTACAATTTCATTGCTGCATTAAAAATCTGCATATTCATACTATGAGCTGTATCTATGCTGAAAATGGAATAATGAGAGATTGTGCTATCCCCAGTGATGCTTAGTCAAAACAGTATATTGAATTTTAATATCAACAGTTTCATGAAAATTATTCCACGGGAATGTAATCAGGCATATATACCATTGATGTTTTGCTGAAATGTGTACTAGCAGCATGGAAAGTATGTTTTAACTTCCCCTTTCATTTTCACGTGGAAAGAAACAAGTTTCTTTTTTGCTCATCCAAATCTTTGAATATTCAAGTTGCTTAACTGAAAATGTTTGGAAGGAACAGACAGCAAAGAAAATGATAATGTGTAGCTCTTTAAATAGGAGGAGCTTGGAAGAATGCGAAGTTAAATTTTCACACGTTACTAGCGCCTTTTTTAGAGAGAAGTATTTGTCTGCAACAATGTCAGTGCTTCTGTTCCCCTCAAAAAGGACCTTACAAACACTGTCAGGAGTACAAACAATGAAAGCTATAATTTTACTTGTCTACTGCCATCAACGTACAGCACGAACTCTGTGCCATGCTATCCCCATTATTATGCAGGGAAGAATTTGAAAATTGCACAGTTCAAAGAATATAGCTGAAGTGGACACAGAAACAATACAACAGGCGCTGCTGCTAACCGCAGATCCCAAAACTTCATTTAAAAACAGATAACCTCTACAGTGAGTGCTTTCTGCAGCCCTGCAATTTCTCACAGTTGCTCCAACATGGACGTCCAGCAGCAAAGTTGAAAAAAAAAAGCTGAAATTATACCTGTATATGGTTATCTTACAAAAGGATCACCTTGCAATTGAGACTCACCTGTATTGCAAATCCTAGAACCTCACTAGCTGGGGTCTGAGGGAGCTCTGCTTTCCTTTGAGTGTTTCCATCTGACTCATCCTGAGGCTCTACTGTCATCTAAGCAATGAAGAAGATAATCTCTTTGCACGCATTTTTGGTTGCCTTTCAACAGTGGCTGCCAACATGCTGTCTTTCTCAGCTTTCTCACTGAAAGAAAACCCAAAAAGGAAGATCTCTCTGTTATTCACTCCATCTTGATGGAGTGGCCACCTGATGTTCAACCTCTCCAACGTTCAGCCTCTCTCAGACCAATGCTTACTAACCCAAGTCAGAGCTCCACCACACTTCACTAGGCTGAAGTTTCCTTTTTGTATCTACAGGCTAGATCCAGCTCCAGACACCCTAACCAGGAATCTCAGTCATAAAAAGCACTTTTATCCTTAGCTGTCCCACAAGAGAGTGTTTTCAAAGAAATTGCAGTGGTCCCTTCTGCGCTCCAGCTGTGGTGAGGTCCCCACTCATGACGAGGACCCAGAGGAGACCTCTGGTCCTGGAGAGAAGCCTCCAACCAGGACCCACCCAAGCAATTTAGAGCTCCCTGTCCCAAATTTTTCAGGTTGTAGGACAGTCTACTTGAGCAAAAGCAAAGGAAATGACCTTTAAAGAGAAACAAAGGAAAATATACAGATTGCTTATGTCTCATGATAGATTCATAAAGTAGCTGTATTGAGTGTCAGTGTTGACTGCTGGTTGCAGTTCAACATTACAAGATAGATTGCCAGCTGGAAAAACACAACTTGATCCCAACACAAATGTTTTGCAATAATCTTTGCTGGAAAGTCACCGCATAGCTTTGGGAGCCCTATAAAATTCCTCCAGGGAAAAATTTCCCTCATGCTGCAGTGAAGCTAGTGTTTCTTCTAGCATTTATCACATAACTAGCAGCTTTATAACCTTTTAAAATGTGCAATAGCTGGGCTTGTGACAAACTTCCTGATCTTTCTTTTACAGGAGACATGTAATGTTTCACATCCATTATGCAAAGTCAGATTGCAAAATAATTTCTCCAGGAACTCCCTGAATAAATCCAGCAAGGCAAGTTCAGAAACACTTAAAGCCAACAGACCAGGTCAATAAGGACAGGGAGAGTCTAATCCATGAGACTGCCTTTGTGATTCAAGGCAAACATGTAATTAAAGACATAAGTAGAAGATTTAAACACTTATTTATACAGTTATGTTATGAATTCCTTAGCGGGGGAATGTGGAGTTGGACCTGAAGAAGCAAAAGTCAGCAGAGATGCAAAATCTTTGGTGTATTTGATTGCATCTCATAGACTATATCTACTAAAGATAGCAGACAGGTCTGCAGATTGTCTCTTCTTTTTGCCACTTGCATGTGGGAAGCGTGCAATTGCACGTGGGGCTCCTGCTCCCTGGGGCAGGGGTACTGCGCAGTGCAGGGTAGCAAGGGCAGTGCTAACATACGTGGGAGCATGGGTGGAGCAGCTGCTGAAAATATTTTAGTTCAGAAGCAAGGGAGGCAGGACATGCAACAACTTGTAGTACTGGAAAACGCAAAGACTTAGTATAAAGAGCAACAGAAATTGAAAAGCCACATGTGAACAGGAGCCAGTAGCTCATGGATCTTCCTCTTTGGCAACTCCTTTGCATACATTAGAGTGGGAAAACATTAATTATACCACAGCAGTCCATGTCTTCCAAAAAACAAAGTCTGTGCTGTTTTCCCATGCCACTGTCAGGCTTCACCCTAGTCTTGCAGTCATTATTATATCCAACAACACACCTAGCATTTCAGCTGCAGCTGAGGGAAACGCCAACCTCACATTGAACACAGCCCAGCAGCCCACTAAGTAAAGGAGACAATTCCAGGCCTCTACTTAATCTTCTTATTCCCATCAGGTCTTCTGCAATTCCAGCCTCTTACGCCAACCCCGAGACAAAATAAGCAGATATCATATCCCAGGTTTGCACCAGACTCTGTAGGAACCTTATGGGTTTGCAGTATGAATTGAGCACTTCAAACCCTGAAGATGTGAAACCAAGCCCTACTCCACATATTATTCAGAGTTCAGTGATCCATATCCTCCTAAAATCAATCATCAGCTTTCTGCTCCTGCCAGCATCTGCCCTGATGATGTCTCAATATAAAGTTTCCTCCTATTCCAAACAACAGTTGCTCAAATGGAAAAAATCCAAATAAAATAGAAATCTTAAAATCCACCATATAAACTGCTGATGAACTTCATAATCTAACCTTGAGCCAGAAGACAAGAAGCAAAAAGGGAAGAGACAAGTTCAAAAGGCCAGAGGTAGAAGAAGATCCTAGTAACCTTTCAAGAGTTAGTTATCCAGATACTAATTGAAATACATTTACAGGGCTCCTGGAGAGTATGTATTTTTAAAATGTAATATGAAAAAGAAAATGTAAGGTGCTGGTGCCTTGAAAGCATGTGTAGAGTGTGGAAGGTGAAAGACTTGGAGACACATCCATCCAACGGTCCAACAATTTCAGGGGCTGCTGTCTACAGAATAAGCCCTGACATAAATGAGATTTGAAAATTGACAGCTGTGCATAAGTCTTCTCTTAAAATAAAAATACAGAGTAACCTGCATTCAAAACTCAGCACTTCTTATTGGATCTCCCCTCAAAACACATCCAGTTTAATTTATGTTTGTGCGAACATTTGTGCCCGTTTTTCATCTTACATAAACAACATCTGCCTGGTGATAAGGTGCACTGGAACATGCATTCTTGAATGTTTATGTCTACAAACTGTTCTATATGAATTTAAAATATTAGTCCTGTTTTTCATCAGTCTTGACCTGTTTTACAGGGGTATAAATCAGAACAAATTAGATTTAGGTGGTAGTAAAAACAGAACAAATGCAGTAGACATTAACTTTTAAAGCTTTTGCAGCTGACAATAGAGAAGAGTGCATGAGAACAGCTCTAGCTCTTGGACACCTGATACAACGTTATGAAAACTTTACTGGATCTTTAAACTGCTACACAAGCACACAAAGAATAAATGAAATGAGGGATATTTCAATTCTACACGAGCTCACGTTCTGTTCAAATGCAGCTTAAATATCTCTGTGTAAAAACAGGCCACAGCCAAGCCATTCCTCAGATGAAGACACATATTTGCAGCTTTCACTGGCAAGCTGTGAGATTCTTTGTTCCCCTCTTGGTCACACATTTGGATGGTTTTAAAAGGTTGGCTCATTATCAAGGCTGAGCATCCCCCCGTCTTATAAATACAGCATTTGCTGCAGTAAAAATTTCCAATTTGCAAAAAATTGGATGAATTCAAAAGAGAGAGAAAAAAAATTGATTAATGGAATTGATAAAAACTATAAAAGCAATTATTCTTGTTAGTTGCTCCTGGGGAAAAAAATACTGCAATATTATTCTAATACTCATTTCCAGGAATCAAAGATCCTTTTAGTAAATTGTATCAACTAAGTGTCAAACTATGGCTTGATAGCTCTGGCCTCAGAGTTCCCAATCTTGACCATATGTTGATGCCTGTTCATCCAGTCCTGGACTACGTTCACAATACTATCTTTGGGGTATATTGTATAATAGTTCCTGAACCTGCGTTGTTGCTGAAATTCCCATAAAATGACAGTATGGCCGTAGAGGACTCAATGAAATCAGGAATGATCTAAAATATATATGGTGAAAAACAACTCTTTACATCATATCATGGCTGAAACATATAACATAGCTCATTGTGCAGATATAAAAATTAATTATTGAAAAAATTTAAGTGGTTTGCCCATAGTCACACATAAAATTGGTTGCTTGAGACCTAGTCCAACACCTTAGGAAAGCCTAAGATCAGAAGAAATCAGCCAGTGTCTACATACCCCAAAGATGTGATGAAGTGACAACTCCCTACAGAACACTATTTTCCTTGATTTCACATTTCATTGCAAAGACACATGGCAGGGCAGGGCTGAAGTCTGGATTGGTTTAGTTCAGGCAAATCGAACCGGTGCATTTTGTACCCTGTACACCCAGCTGCCTCCCTGGGTGCAAGGTCAAAGAATGAACAGAAGTCACTTGTGGGCTGGAAAGCGGAGAGCGAAATGAGGAAAAATAGTGGGGAAGATTTTATTGCAAGTGGCTTGGGAACAAGGTTTAAAAGCTGCTGAGAGAGAAGGTGGTATAGCACAGGCTGAATGAAGAGACCAATGTGATAGACGCCTTTAAAAAAGTCAGGATGCAGGATTAGAGACTGAAAGGAACACAAATTTTATGATAGTAAAATCATGTACAGCATGAGGGAGGAGTAATGTTGAAACACAGAGCAATATTTTTACAGTTTATTTATTAAAAATAATTTCTCAGAAATAATCATCTGCCTTCACAGCAACTGCTCTCCTCCAGAGAACAAATGCAGTCTATTAGTTTTCCTTTATATATCCTGCATTGTTGTAACATTGTGAAATACTTGAATCTAATTCTTCTGATGCAGTGTTATGAAAAATGTAATTTTTAAACCTTAAAATATTTACACAGCTATTGAAACTTACACAATTAAAGTCTGAATCAAATTGTCATTTATATGTGGTATACAACAACAGATTTGTTAAATTCAGTCAGTTAAAAGTGGCAATAAAGTATCACCAGACAAGAGGAACTCATTTTTGTCCGCATCCAGCTGTTTGTTTATTCATCTGCTTAATAAATTTCCACCAGCCCTACAAATGTGCATATTTTAATGACAATTTTGGAGAGGCAGCTTACGGGTTGGGGGGGGGGGTAGGTCCCAAGCTTTCTTCTCAGAAAGGAGAAGGAATGTGGTATACTTAAGTTTCCATCTGTATTAAATTCATTCACTTCTATTATAGCCTTGGCTATACTAATATTTAGCTGCTGAAATACCCCTTTTGGACTTGCAGCTTAGCATCTTAAAACCCACTACAAAGAGCATTATATCACCATGAGCTGGCTCAAAGAAAGCCAGTTGCATCAATATCCAGGTCAGCAATGTATTCACTACAGAAACGGCTACTGTGAAGTTTATGCACGTGCTCAGGATGTTAAACTTTTTTCCTGCCTAACAGGCAGGAACCTGTTAGGTTCAATAACTGCATTTGTACAATGCCTTTAATGATCGGATCCTGTCCCATGAGTGAAGTTCATAAAAAGTATGGGATCAATAAAATTAGGGATACCACTACTTATTACTAGCAATAGTTTGCCAAGCTGATCAATTTAGTTTTTCTCACTTGAATTCAACTTTACTGCCTACATGAACCCCTATTACATGCAAATCATGGAAACAGACTTGAGTGCCTACTTGCACCTAATCTTGTTCAACAATTTCTTTTCATTAGCAGGATAAAAGCACTCTGCTGCATTCAGCGCTCCACTATATGCTCTTTCAGTCTTTGGCTTAACCCTTTTAACATGATTAAAATAAACAAAGATCAATGTGGCCAGCATTCCTCAGGATGACAGAGACAAGCCTAATTGCTATTGAAACTTCACAAAGGAAACAAAAAAGCTAAAACTTCTTTTTTTTTTTTTTTAACTTAGGTGAAAAAAAGTCTAATTGATTGTGATTAGTAAAGCCAATACTTTGAGATGTTGTCTAGGTTACCAGATTTATTGTCCCTTTTCAGCAGTCTTGGCCATTACTTAACTATTGGATTAATTGTATGCAGAACAAATCATCTGCTATTTCATTTTATGACTCATTAAGCAAGTATAGCAGATAACCATTACTGTTTTTTGGTGTAAGAAGATTTCAAAACTTCTGAACTGTTAATGATGCTCGAATTAGGAAAAGCAAATACCTTGCTGTGTGCAAAGGTCAGAGTAAGCACTAATGGAATACTTATCTGCCTCAAAAGCAGATTAAATCAATTTCCTAAGCCCTGTAAGAGGTATAAAGCCAAGGCAGGAGGCTGCAGGATGACGAAATTGCAGTTCACTTGCAGGTGGGTCTCAGTGATACTCTAATGTACAGCACTACTAACCGTACAACCCAGCAGAGCTGCTAAGAGACTTCTTCACTGTAAGGAGGGATGTGCTTTGGACAGAGCTGGTGCCAGCTAGGAATGCGTCTGGATTTTGGGGAGACTGATGCCTAATGAAAGGAAAAAGGTTTTACTGAGAGAGACATACATGGCACACTTTGGAAGGACAAAAAGGAGAGGAAGAGGCTCCTCTTGCCAGGATGGGAAGAGTACATGTCTACACTGTGAGGTTTTTTCTGGAGATGTCTCAAGCTCTCTCACCCTCAGCCTGTGCTCTCCCTCAAACCCCATCACTCTCTGTAAAATCTCATGAGGTGCAGCACCTTCCTCTGCTCTTCTGGCATGGGAGAGCTTTATAATTTGTCTGTGAAGCATCACATATGATTCTGATCATACACTGCAGTGTCTTACGCAGATACGGAGGGAAATGGGGAAAAAAGCAGAACATGGAGTGAAAAAGATGGAAAATGAAAAAGACGGAAAATGATTGTTTGTGTACTAATAAAACTCTTGTTTCTTTGGAAGTAGGCATGGATTTGTGCACTTTGGGATGCAGAGCAGACTAAATTGCAGATGTGCCTTCTCCTCTCTGTTCTGGATTTCTCTCTCTTCTCTTCCCCCCCCCTTTTTTTTTTCTTTTGCTGGAGACTAAGTGCTTACACTGTTCTTTCTCAGGGAAGTAATAACAACAGCAGTAGTGAACAACGATAGTTGCATACTGAATTCTCACCAGTGTCATTAAAAGTATCTTTTATTCTAAAACTCATCCTATATATTTGTTGCAATCTGACCTTTAAAGCTGTGAATAATGTCAATCAAAGCATGTTAATTTCTCTTCAACTTTTTAATAACTATTCTCAATATTGATCACATTTTAGACATTTTCTACACTTATTCTATTAAAAATATAAAATTTATTTCCTCTCTCATTCTTAAAATATTTAAAATATGGGAACTTAAAGGGGACTATCCTGGTGAAACCTGCTGTCACAGATAAAATGTTTTTAGGAGATGGGAACAGGCAGGTAAGATGTGTAAGATGTCAGCACAGAGCCCTTTAAGTCCCACTGAGTTAGGAAAGGCCTGTGCATGTGGGGTTATTTCCCCCAAGTTGGAATCTGGAGAAGGGAGGAGTAGAACTTAAGCATTCACTGAGAAAAATCGAAGTGCCCCTGC
Organism: Pygoscelis adeliae; assembly: GCF_000699105.1. Classification (NCBI taxonomy): domain Eukaryota; kingdom Metazoa; phylum Chordata; class Aves; order Sphenisciformes; family Spheniscidae; genus Pygoscelis; species Pygoscelis adeliae. The sequence continues at coordinate 1,357,726 of NW_008824369.1, forward strand.
AGAGCCTGCAAATGATGGCCTGTAGCAAGGAAACCCACATTATAAAGGCATTACAAATTCTTGGGAGCATGGGAGGGACTCTTTTGGGTTGGGTATAGGAAGGAGAAAAGCAGAAGCTGGCACTCAATTCCTTCGTGACTGTGTTTCCACCAGGCTTCTGCCTGCCTGGGTTCAAAGGGTGGATGCCAACTGAGCGATCCACAGCATCAGAGCAAGAGGAAAGTTAAAACACTATGATCCTTCTCTTTTAAACTAATCTCATTTCTTATGTCCTCCCTGCCTGGAGTTGTAATTTCTGATGTAAAATTTTGGTGATTAAACAGCAGGGAGTCATCCAGCTTGCGTGGCATCAAGGTAACCCTAGGACTGAACAGATGAAGTCTTTGAAATGACTTACTGTCAGTGGTTGCAGCATGTTCTAAGGACTTGCATGATGTTTGCGAGCCGTTTGGCTTAATCCTCTCCCTGATAAATGAGTTTTCATAGATCCAGGACAAACTCCTAATTTTTCTTTTCCTTTTAATAGAACTCTACTGCACAGCTCCTCTGGAGCTGGCACCTTTTAGGGCTGTTTTGTCATTACCCAAGTTGCTGTAATGTTCTCCTCTGGGTAAATGCTAAACTTTTTTTTTTTCCCTCCAATTTACTTTTCTCCCATCATTCTGTGTAACTGCATTAGATAGGAAAGATGTCTCAGCTGTTTACCAAGAGAAAGGATTGCTTTATCGTGCTTAGGAATATAAACATTTCCTTGTTCTTCCAGCTTTCCTCACTTAAAACTAGGAAAACACATAACCTGACAGTGTCCCATGTTTTGGAGACAGAACGTATTTTGGAGCTATCAAACACAGGTCAGTTAAACACGTCATTATCACTTTCCCAATAATTTCTAGTGCTGGAGAAGAGGTGGGGGGGAGGGGGAAGAGAAAGAACAGCTATAGACTGTCTGAAGGTCTCAGAGCAAGTCTTCCCCCTTGCACAGCTGTCCAAACCTTTACAGCTTCATCAGTTACTGTTTACAAAATGTTCTATACTGAAAAAATCCCTAAAATTATTATTACTATTATTAATTTAATATTATATGTATATTTGTTCATAAAGTACTCTTCTCTGCCTTAATACCGCAGCAAAGCTCATTCATCACATCACAGCTTCTCACCCTTCCTTTTTTTGATACTACCCAAAGTGTACCATGGAGGGTACTGTATATCCTCAGGTATCTTTTTTTTCCCCCCTTTTCTATTTCACCTCGTTTAACATACTAAGTACATGCTAGGATTGCAAAAAGAAGGATTGCCATACATTACCATCTGAATGCAATGAGAACCCATTTTATGCTGCCTTAACTTTGAATTTCTAGTGCTTTGAATGCAACTGGGGTAAGCATTTTGCTTAACAATTGGATGCTATTATTAAGAAAATAACAGTTAATGGCCATATCTTCTTGCTCTAAGAACTCTCAACTGCATTGAAACATGAGGCAAATCCACTATTTTGCTGTTCTAAATGAAAGCACCACTGGTAGGTGAGGTGTTTTGATTGTGCTGCCAAGCACTCTCCTTCACTCAGAATTTAACCTGCTCAAGTAATTTAAGTGATATATGACATTATTTTAGACATTTTTTTATTACTTGCAGACAATTATAGTTTATTATCTTACGTATTTGCTAAACCTTCTATTTAGGTCCCCTAGTGTTGCAGGTCATTTTAATTGACCTCATGAACATCTCAGGTTCCCAGTGACACATCTGTTCCTGGAATTAGAGCATTGCAGGGCCTAACTAGAGGCTGGAAATCAGACAAAACAGTTTAAAGTGGAATGGACCGGCTGTAACAAGCAATACGGACTGGTGAGGTTTGCAAGTGCCCTGTCTGCAGGTGGGTGAGTGCGAGGTGCCAATCACCGCATGCTGATAACAAGCATCAGGGGAGCAACACGCTGTCACAACCCAAAGTTTGGATTCCTACCATTATAATGATCCTGTGAAAACTGCAAAATCTCCCAGGTGGCCAGAGGCTTATAACAACACATGAGCATTCATAAATACATGAGAGCTTGTGCTTTGCTTGCTGAATTCACTGACCCTGGCATTTCCACAAGACAGGGATATATACACTGAGTAAGTACTCAGTGGAGCGGGGCAAAGGACTCCCAGTGCTCACCCTAAAAAGATCTGGCATTAAACAGGCCAAATGAGGCTTCTCAGCAGGGAGTGAACATGGATTGTCTATCAATCTGTCATGGCAAAAACAAGCTCCAAGCAGAGGCATTATTGCTGTTATGGACAAGGATGCACTGTGCTACACGGGAAATGTGCTGCAAGAAATGTGTTAAATAAAATGACATGGGAACAGCAAGAGAGAGGAGAGATGGAATTGAGAGCAGAAATGGTTTAGTCGCTGTTCTCACAGTTCCTCATCAGTAGACCCTGGCTAGTCACTAAATGAATTCCTTTCAACATCTCCATGAGTTACTTTTAGAAATGCAACTTTGGTACCTTTTCTTATATGTACTTTACCAGCAAAGTTTAAAACACTCCACAGAAGTTTCCAAGGGGTTAAAATATATGGGCCCTGTATTTTATTTATAATCATGTGGGATAAAGATTCACATTCCTGACATATTAAGTGAAAATAATTCTTTTGTATTTTCATAGAATCATAGAATCATTAAGGTAGGAAGAGACCTCCAAGATCATCGAGTCCAACCATCAACCCAACAACACCATGCCCACTAAACCATGTCCCTAAGCGCCTCATCTACCCGTTTTTTAAATACTTCCAGGGATGGTGACTCAACCACTTCCCTGGGCGATATTTTAAACTACTTCCAATGTCATCTGGAGCATTTTAACATTATATGACTTGCTAGCAACCAGTATAAAAAACAAAGTGCTTATAAGAAAGATACATGGCTAGAAGTTGGCCTAGTAGTATTCAATGGTTTATTTTATAACTTTTGAAGATACCAGGCTCTGAGCTGCATGCAACTCCAATTAATGTTAATGGGAATTATGTGAACGTCCAGAGTAGTTATATGCCCTTAAACTCCTGGTACAACAACTCTCATTGTCTACTACTCTAAATTTGCATAAGGAATTAATGTCTCATTAATGTCTCATTAGGAACTCATATGGTGTGAGCGAAGAAAGAGCATTAGTGCCTCTGTGGAAACTGTATTAGGTCACACATGAAAATGACTTTACGGGTTTCATCTTGTTTTGTATTTATACATGTAGAAAAAGACAAAATTGCAGAGACGCACAATTTGGCAGAGATCAGCACGACTGCTGTGGAGTAAGGCAGGTCTGCAGTGCTTTAATGTCTGCAATTGGTAAATCCCATATTTAATTTCAAACAATTGAGTAGTCCCATTGAATACAATTAAAGACCTGTATTTTGCTGGCCTGTAGCCATCATCCCTTCACACTTACAGAAACCAAAACCACTTAGGTTTGGGGTTGTTCTGTTACATTCAGTGAACCACCAGACTAAACTCATAAGAATCTTCCATCCCACAGTCTGAAAGCTCCTTCTGGTTACTCTGCAAGGCTGGAAGCTCCCTCAACATCTGTCACTTCCAGTTCACTGTTGAGGTGTTTATCCTCTGAACACCTCATTGAAAGAGAACCGGTGGCAGGGGGTACAGTATTTTGATCAATTATATTTCTTAGTATATGCACTGGTTTTACAACAAATTGTAGGAGAAAGTAGTAACCTTTGCAGGTACAGCAGAGTACCAAAGTTGACATCAGACTGTCTCAAATATCAGATTTTAGAAATCTCCTGTACAAATAAACTATACCTCCCCAGTAGGAAGTTCAGTTGTTGCTGGAGGAGCTGGGCTTTTCACTGTGCTCTGTATTTAGATGAGATCCAAAAATTTTGTTCAGAACAATCTGAATCTGAACCAGAGCACTAGTATATCATCATGGCTTAACCCCAGCCAGCAACTAAGCCCCACCCAGCCACTCACTCACTCCCCCCTGGTGGGATGGGGGAGAGAAAAAAAAGGGGGAAAGTGAGAAAACTCGTGGTTGAGGTAAAGACAGTTTAACAGGTAAAGCAAAAGCCACACACACAAGCAAAGCAAAACAAGGAATTCATTCACTCCTTCCCATCGGCAGGCAGGTGTCCAGCCACCTCCAGGAAAGCAGGGCTCCATCACGTGTAACAGGTAATTGGGAAGACAAACGCCATCACTCTGAACGTCCCCCCCTTCCTTCTTCTTCCCCCAGCTTTATATGCTGAGCATGATGTCATATGGTGTGGAATATCCCTGTGTTGGGGTCAGCTGCCCCCGCCGTGTCCCCTCCCAACTTCTTGTGCACCCCCAGCACTCGCTGGTGGGGTGGGGTGAGAAGCAGAAAAGGCCTTGACTCTGTGTAAGCACTGCTCAGCAGTAATGAAAACACCCCTGTGTTATCACCACTGTTTCCAGCACAAATCCAAAACATAGCCCCATACTAGCTACGATGAAGAAAATTAACTCTGCCCCAGCCCAAACCAGCACACATATGAGCACTGGCATCTGAAGATCAAAATCTTCAATCTGTCCTACCGAAGTTTTCTGTGAAAAGCCCAAATCCTCTGCAATACTCCATGATGCTGAGAAGCTTTGGTGCAGTTGCTACACAGAGTGTTTTAAGGACCAGCAGCTGAAGGAGCATGTGAATGACTGATATATTCAAGGGGGTCCACTTAAACAACAGTCAGGAGCTGGATGGAGCCTCCTTACTAAACACATGCTGAAAAAGCTTTCTGTTACCTGAGAGAACCTATTTCTTTCCCAAGGAAATCTAACGGGATTCATATTCTGAAGTCAGAGAACATCCTAACTATTAACTGAAAATATAACTAAACGTTCTCAGTGTGTTCATAAACCCAAAGAGAGCACATCCAGCATTCTCAGCTCCTGTTAGCTGTTACATCCTTTTGGGTTGCTTCAGCAAGTACAGCTGTAAAGAGCAGCATGTTTATTCTGAAGAGTCCCAAAGGGATTCAGTAGCTTAACCAGGCTGCGCTTTCATACATACAGCACCATTTCTTACATTACTGAAATTCCTCCTGCTTCAGCTGGAATATTATGGTATCTTTAGTTCAGTGGGGTTACATAGCCCGTCTGAGTGCCGGCTCCTGTCAGCCACAGAGCCCTGGGCCAAAGCTTACGGCTGGCATACAAAAGAAAACAGCAAAAAGTGCTCTAATTTTCAGTGGAAAGGGAGATGAAAGAATTAAAACAAGCACAGTGCAGTCCGAAATGGAGAGACATGAGCAGTTAATCAGAAAAGCAGGCATGATGCTTAAATGTACCTGTGGTAATTTATGGAGAGTATTTTTTCTGGATAAGTTGTTTGCTATGCAAGTACATGGAGTTAATCCAATGCTGATTTGTTCGGATATGGACCATAGCACCTGAAGAATACTCCTGGCAAAAATTTCAGATCCAGCTACTCTAAGCTGTACCTCTGGTACCTCTCAAAGCTGCTGGAACTGGTGTTAGCTGGGTTGAAGGAACACATGAAATGAAAAAGACCTTTGCCTGAGAAATGGTGGAGATCTGGGAAAAAAGACTGCTCCAGAGCAACAAAAGGGAGTCCTGTCGGATTGTGGGGATGAGGCAGACACAAGCAGAAAAAGTACAACAAAATACTGCCAACAATTCTCCATATAAAGCTTTCATTGGTTTGAAATCCTCTTTAGATCTGCTGTTTAAATTAAACAATATAGCCATTTGTTCGGGAAACCATTCCCATTCTGAAGCTCATGAGACATCATGAAGACTGGCAGGTGCTAATTACAGAAATACAAGTGTCCTTAACGCTACACAGATAGAAATCTATGAGTTTTCTGATACGTTTCTCAAAACAGTAATTTCTACATTGCTGTACAACTTGGAAATCTTCAAAAGGGATCAAGGTTTCTATAAGAAATCAAATTTACGCACTCAGCCCTGAGCCTGGACAAAGTAATGTTGCCCACAAACCAGATGAGAGTCCAAAGGAAGGAAAACACTGCTCCTTCTTTTATGATCCTGTCCCTGTCCTTGAAAGGCAGCTTATACATCACCTCTAAAAGAAGAATCAGTAAGACAACAGATAACAGTCTGTGATGAGCAACACAACCACAGTTTCTGCCTGTGGTCTCACAGGTATGTGATTCTTCTTTGGTTCTATTTTTTAATACTATTTTCTACATTTTAGAGTCATTCAGAAATGTACAAAGAGTTAGCAACCACAGTGGACGCAAAACGTCCCCTGGGGCTGGTCAGAGCTGTTTCTCTAAAATGGTCTTATTTATTATTCTTTCTGTTTTTTACGAGTAAAATCCCTCTCTCTGAGATGGGAATGTATTGCTACCCTGTGGAAAAATTAATACTTATAAGCTATGTTTTAGAATCATTAAGGTTGGAAAAGACCTCTAAGATCATTGAGTCCAACCGTCAACCCAACACCACCATGCCCACTAAACCATGTCCCTAAGCACCTCATCTACACGTCTTTTAAATACCTCCAGGGATGGTGACTCAACCACTTCCCTGGGCAGCCTGGTCCAATGTTTAACCACTCTTGCAGTAAAGACATTTTTCCTCACGTCCAATCTAAACCTCCCCTGGCGCAACTTGGGGCCATTTCCTCTCATCCTTTTGCTTGTTACTTGGGAGAAGAGACCAACACCCACCTCGCTACAACCTCCTTTCGGGTAGTTGTAGAGAGCAATGAGGTCTCCCCTCAGCCT
>NW_008824369.1:1366201-1417434 GCF_000699105.1 Pygoscelis adeliae
TGCCCTTCAGGACTGTCTCCCAAGGGACTCTCTCAACCAGCGTCCTGAACAGGCCAAGGTCCGCCCTCCGGAAGTCCATGCTTGCGGTTTTGCTGGCCCCCTTCCTCACTTCACCAAGAATCGAGATTTCTATCATTTCATGGTCGCTAAGCCCAAGACAGCCCCGACCACCACATCTCCCACCAGTCCTTCTCTGTTGGTAAACAGCAGGTTGAGCGAGGCACCTCCCCTGGTAGGCTCACTTACCAGCTGTGTCAGGAAGTTGTCTTCTACACACTCCAGGAACCTCCTAGACTGCTTCCTCTCTGCCGTGTTCTATTTCCAGCAGACATCCGGGAAGTTGAAGTCCCCCACGAGAACAAGGGCTAGCGATTGTGAGACTTCTGCCAGCAGCGTGTAGAACGCTTCATCTGCCTCTTCATCCTGTTTGGGTGGTCTATAACAGACTCCCAGCAGGATATCTGCCTCGTTGGCCTTCCCCCTCACCCTTACCCTTACCATATCATCATCACAATCATTTAAAACCATTTGGATCAGAGGCTTCTGATTCTGACCCATTTGCACCTGCTAAAAATAGGGTAGCTACTCAAATGGCTGGAGGTTGAAGCTGGTGCCGACGTATTCTTCTCTTCAGAGAATCACCAACTCAGAGCGCACCAGAAGTGAATTAAAAATACTGGAAATAGAATAAAGCTCCCTTTTCATTTGAATTGGGCTGAGGACTGAATTACGGCAATCTCTAAACTGCTAGTCAGCTTACCAGACTATACTCTGGACATCTTCTGTCCAAGAAAGGTACCTCCATTTTTAACAAAATTGTTTTAGTAACTAGAATTTCAAGACTTGGATCTAGAGAAAATTGAAAACCAATACAAGCTGGGCAACCACTGAAATTCATGCGATTATACTGGCACGAAGGGACTGACCTCACTGCGTATCATTACGCAGGTTAGTCTGAGAGCCACTTCTGCCTTTTGAAAGCAAAATGGCTCAAGCTCACCCTCACTGGGAGCTATCAGCATGCAGTGGGTTTATGAGAGTTTGGCTCAGCACGTGTAGGGTGATGCACTGAATTTAAGGACTTGACCTCACAATATCCGTACTCAAAGCAAGACAAGGAAGTCAGTTTTTATTACTTAATATTAAAGGCAGTATGTAATTAGTTAAAAACTGTGGTTATTTCCAAGTCGGTCTCTACTTCCTCGATGCCACAGATGTTTTACTGTTTTGCTGAGGACATCTGCATTTCTGAATGAATCTTAACAAACCCTACACTTACACAACCATTCTGATTGAAATGGAATTTAATTACGTATGTTGGGGATAGCTCTCCCAAGAAAAGTCCTCCTACATCTTTGCACATTATTGTAAAATAACCAACGTTTTCTGGACAGAAATACTCTGCAGTGTGCCGTGAGCCTTCTGGTAGATGTGTAAAGGACCGCTTTTCTAGTAAATCAGGACAGATCTGATATATTTTCTCTTAATATTCAGGAACAGAATAACAGCATATTTAGCCTTAATTGTCTTTAAACACCCTGCCATGCAAAGAAAAAGAGCACCACCACAGAAGTTACTGAAACAAAGTCACCTCCTATAATTAAAAGCACTGGCTTCGGTGGGGCTAAGCTTCTCTGGCTGTGAGTAATGCCAGCATTCACACCACAGTCTGCTAACTGCCAAGCTCACATTTTGCATACTTCTGTGGGAAAAAAACAGATGAAACATTAACAATATTTATCTCCACATTTCTGTTCTGCCTTTTTGTAAGAATTGATGTGCTGATCAGTATTTCTACAAGTGAACAAGGTGTCAAAAAATACTTTTGATTAAACAGTTGTACTGCTAGGTTTTTTTTAAATACAGATTAAACGTTACAGACAATCTGTTAAATTTTAGTAGTGAGTATGCTTTATTATGCTATAGGACTCACTTTGGACTTTGCAAGTAAAATTTTCTATCACCTTTTAATTAAGAGTCTTTCTGTAAGAGTATAATTTATCTCCAGTTGAGGCAACAGACTATATGAATAGAGCCTGTCTCGATCTCAATGGATTAGCCCAAATCACCACATGTTTTCTGTGAGGAATAAAAGATTTTTGGGTTTTTGTTTTTTTTTTTTCCAGTTCTTAGTTGCAGTCCCCAGGCCAATGTACACCACCATGTTGGCATCCAACAGAACAATCAAATGGATGGTTATTAACAATGATTTCATTTGGCTTTGATTTATTCAAGTGAATGATCAGGAAAACATTTGCAAAATGGGGGCTAACAACTATATTCTCCAGTGTGGTTTTAAAAAGCCATCTAAAGGAAGAGAAATAGGCATGGTACTGAGATACTGATGAACAGGATTGTATACAACCCCTAATGACAAGAAAAATTGGTTGGTCTACATGCTCTGCAGGCAGAGCAAAAGCCAGCTCCAAAGCGGACGCCTTGTAGGCCCCTTGGCACCTTGCTGGTCTTGGGCTGCTAATCCCAGGCTCTCACAGCAAGGTTCAGTTGCTACAACTGCACCAGGACAACATGCTTATGTGGGTCCTGGGTCAGACCTGCCTTGTGTCAGGCAAACCCAGGCAATGCCAGGTCTCAGCGGCTTTAGCACCATCTTCACCTGCCCTTCTGCAGTAGGTGGGCTATGACACCCATCACTAATGCTCACATCTAAAAAGCTGGCTCCCAGCCCTCCTGGAGGCAGCAGTGGTGGCAGGATGGGGCATCGACTCTGGAGACAACTGCTTTATTTACAGGAGCAGGAAAACTGGCTCCACGTCTGCTTTTCAGGCTTGGCACTTCCATTGCCAGCATGAGCTGAAAGCAGCAATATTTGAATTCAACAGGAGGGACTGGACAAAAGTGCCTGGCAGGGGACACACTGTTCCCTCTGCCACTTCTGCAGCCAGAGCGGTGACATCCAGCACGCAGGTGTCAAAGGGAAGAGGGAACACAAGTCAGAGCCCTCGGTTTTCTCCTTGTATCTCTCATTGTTTTCAGACTGAAATCTCAGTCCTGAAACTGCCTCACCCTCTGCATTTCCTACACTGGGACACTCAGCTGCAACCATAAAACAAACACACATGCTGCTTGTGCTGACAAACTTGGCTCTGGTGGTTCAACAGCTCACCTTAAAATATGAAAACTTTCTTTTGCCAAAAAAGAAGACTGTCTGCATAAGCAAGCTTATTGGTAAGAGTTTTCTCCCACATTGTTTCTCTCCTTTCTGCTTAAAAAAATTATCTTATTACTTCAGCCCCCATCAAACAGCTTCAGCGTTCAGATCCTTAAGTATCAAATGGCATAAGTAAGCAACAAAAGAAAGCATGCTGCTATGTCCTGAGGTATGCTGAGGTTCATAGAAATGGTACAAATTTCTAACAACCCGTTTGTTTTCCTGATATTATGGAAAGTGTGCGTGTAACCCAATTTTCAGTGTTTCACTTCTTGATGCCTTGTTAGCAACAACTGCAGCTCCCGGGAGGACCTAACAGTGTAGAGTCTCATACTAACTCTGTATAGAGCGATTCTTTGGGGAATTTCATCCTTCACAGTACAAGCTATCAATACAAAAAATCATAACTGCCTCTGGTTGCACAAATCTTAATGCAGTTACTGAACGGGCAGGAATGTTAACTCTTTAAAGCCCCTTTATCTGATGTTCCCGTTTCAAGCCACATTTATCTCCCAGTATCTCTGATGTTTAGCAAGTCTTGTCTGAAATGGCATATTGTAATTACTTTCCTTCTGCCCTCCTCCCCAGTACATATAAATAAAGGCTTTTACATCTTACCTCCCAAGCTACTATGAAATGCCTTTGTTTCTGAACACAGTAGAACAAAAACAATGTTGTATTATTCAGTAGCCATGGGAAATAGTTCTTTATTTGGATGCAATTAAACTTAAATGGTTAGTTCTGCTTTTTATCAAAAGCCTCTATGAAATATGTATAAACACAGCAATCTTTGCCTGCTTATTTATTCACTTTGAATAAACTATGCAGAATTAAATTGAGCTTTATTTCATTCTTGCTGTTAATAAGGTGGATAACTAGCTAGTAAGTTCTCAGGACATGTTACATGCTGTATTGATCTTGTTTCTTTAATCTACTTCCAGAAAAAAAAGGGGCAGGATTCTTGATGCTTCAACTGCCAGTATTTTCCCTTACTAAAAGTGTGGCTCTGTGCACCAGCTGGAACTGGTGGATTTTGGCCCATCTCGTTCTCATGAAGTCAATGGGCATTTTCTTATTGATGGTGATGTCTGAGAGCTTGTGGCTGATTCTTACGGCATAAATCCACAGTGCTTTTGGAAATCACAATTTAATCTGCAACATTTTTTTAAGCTTGCTTTCTGTTCAAGTTTTTGGGAGTGGAAGGAGATCTAACTTTAGTTTTCCGAAAAGTGTTAGTGCAAGGAAGTTTTAGGGAAAACAGGGGGAGGCTCCCATAAGAGACGGCCTGAGAAATCACTACCAGTTTGCTACCAAAATCAACATCCCTGGTGCAAACTGCCCAGGCTGCTCTAAGGTGGAGGCAGAGCTTGCACAGTCCAGCCTCATGGCTCCAAATGCTTCATGGCTCCCTGTTGCACAGAAGAAATCTCTGACCCGTCCATCCAGTTAAAGATCACTTCCATTTTGCTTTGGAAACAACCACCAACATTTTGCTTTCTTCAACCCCAAAACAAAATTTGACCATTTTTTCCCCCAAAGGAAAAACAGGTTCCTTTGTCATCATAACTCTGAATGAAAACTTGTTCACAATGAGAGGAGTTCCTGTAGGATGGAAATGTTGAAGATTTTACAGTTTTACCTATTGGAACCATCAGACGGCTGAAGCCACAAAGTTACAAAAAAGATCAGGTTGCCTGGGCAACAATTTTTTCACAGTCAGCAGATCAGTCTTGCAACTTATTTTTAGCTTTTCTCAAGGAGAGAAATACCATTGCAGAGGAATGCTGGCAACAAACAAAAAAATGCACTGTTCCTAGTAGTAGTAAAAATACTAGTTTGATTACACTGGTATGAAAGAAAATATGATCTATGCTTCTGCAAAAAAGCAAAATCCCAGGCTTTTAAAGTGAGAAGTCATGATATGCATGGAAAACACTCTGATTTTGTACCTGATTTGCATGAGTACAAAGTCAGCTACTTACACGTATAAATGCCTAGTTATACATCTAAGTATAGATGCACAGAACCCAAAATCTGTTGCTATGTACTACAAAGCAACTATAATCATTTATTTAGCAAGCCCCTGAAATTTATATTCATATTACATGCATTTCAACATTTGTGTAGAGTAAATATATTTGAGAATTTGCCACACTTCTCAGCTGTCATGAATTTTATTTTGGTGCTTGTTTATGTGAAGTGACATTAAAAGAGAAATGAAACAGGAAAGAAAAATGTGTACAATTAGTTATGATGTTCTAAGATAGCTTTTATTACCATTTATCCTTGTGAGCAGCAACATGTGCTCAGCAACTCAAGACTCAAATAAATAGGCTCTAGCGGTGCATTTTGCACACCGACACAATGCTATCTCTAAGGAAACAGTTCAGATATTTCAGGGGGAAGCAATGGGCAAAAAGCATTTTCTGAAGAACCTGAACTGCCATCCCTTGTTGAAGAGGTGTTATTTCTATCTCCATGATAGTGAAGCTTCCCAATGATCAATAAACTGGGTCTACAGACACTCAGTGTCTCAGTACTCATCCCAGTTTCATGGATTACGCCTTATTTAGAAGTACACCTGAAACACTTTTTTAAGAAGAGATTCCCTCTGACAGCCATTTCCCAATCAGATGCAACTGTTACCTTTCCAACCAGCAGAAGTTTTATCTCCTAGCTCAGTGCAAACTTCTACTCAGTTTACATGTGGAGAGGGTATGTAGGTAGATGCTTTATTCCTTTTTAAGTTACTAAGGCTAGTTTTAAAAAGATTTATTGTAAACGTGCTCTCAGACAAGCGTGAGTGCTTTACACAATTAAAAAGCCTTGCTCTTTCTAGGCAGCTGCCAAAGGACAGCTGTTTCTGGACCTGTTTTGACTTGCTTGTGCTCAGGATCTGCAGAGGAGGGTTGCAGGAGGACAGCAGAAATAACATTTCAATTGCAATTCCCTGTTTCAAGAATTTCTGTCTTGGGGGGGGTTGAGCCAGAAGGCTCTGGATTCAGGCGGCCACCAGCGACGCCACAGCCCTGGACCAGGTGTGCTGGTCTCTGCCCATCAGACAGATCTTAAAAGGCTATGAAAAGCCCATGGGAGAAAGTGCTGCCTGGAGGGAAAGGGGAGCCATCACTAGGAGCTGAGGCCCTTCGTTTTTCAGCTGTGTGCAAAATGAGGGTAACACATGGCCCACCATGTAACTCCCATTCCTGTACAATATATGCATCTAAGATAAGCAGATAAATGGGAGGAGAAGGAAAGAAAAACCAGTTCAAGTATCGAACAGCCAGCCCTTGGCCAAAACACATCACATCACTAGTAGCATCTTTGCAAATTGCCCCACTTTGGAAAACTTCCTTAGTTCTGCTGCATAATTCTACTACAACATTAATTAATAACATGCATTAATCTGCACTTAAGCTCCCTTTGTACCCAGATGTTAATATGACCCCTAGCTAGTCACTCATGTCTAGGTCGATATATCATCTGGTAAACTCAGGCAGCTTTCCTCTGCTCAGAAACTAAAAGTCTCAGGAGCATAAAGCATCTAGTGTCTCAAATCATGAATCCCTGTGTATTTTTTGCATCCAACTCCTATCTGTTATTTCTCCATAACTGGGACACACTGACTTATACCCCCTTACCTGTCACCCTTAATTTTGGTCTGAATTTATGAGATTCAGCTGTGTATTTCAGATGCCACCAGCATTTCAAAACCTGGTGCAATACGAAGGTTTCCTTAGCAACAGTCACCATAGGAAGCCCTTTAAAGATGCTTTTCCTGACTCTTGTAATGCTGCTTTTCAGAGATTTATACAGGTAAATCAGATATAAAGTTTTGATGTGAACTTACAAAACAGTAGCAGAAAAATAAGTGTATTGAGTTTCAATGCAAATAACTTATTTCTGAATACGCTCTGAAAACATATCTCCCATTTAAGCTCATAGTATTATATCCAGCAGCTTGCACAAAAGAAAGCAGAAGAGATAACTTTTCTAAAAAGAGTAGCCAAAAAAATTTCCTTTCTTCTAAGAAAGCTTGTTTGTGTGATCACCTTTGATAGGAATGAGCCGCACTACATATTTATTATCTGTCATGTTAAGATAATTAAACAGCTGGTTTATGAACCATTGAACTAGTGTGTTGTTTGATGATGCTGTAGGTTTAGTTGCAATTCATATTCTAGTCCATCTTTCATAATAATCTAATAATGAGGTGTCGATTAATTATCACAGCTTTGCAAGGAGAGTGTGGAAAATGCCATTGCTTCAATAACGTCTCCAGTAATACTTTATTTTCTCCTTAATTATATCCTGGAAGCAAATCCAGCCAATATAGCTGCAGCAAAGCCACCGCTTGTAAATGGCAGGCTAGCCGACCATTAATCAATAGGCTCTCTGCAAGGAGATACCTCTTCTATGCTGAGCAAAACATGAGTCTGATTTTACAGGAGGCATAAGCAATAAAATACCTACTGCTAATATCTAATGTGATGATTCCCTTTTACTTGTGTACCTGCCACTGTGAAATATTACTGAAATAAGCTGTTTTCAAGCATAATACTTTCAGCATCAGTAAATCAGCATTTCACTGACAAGGAAAAAAAACTCACGCTTATTTATGCAAGACCCCTTGCAGAAATGTGCTATTTCTGGAAGAGGCAGCCATCATAAAAGGTTTTTCTCAGAAAACATAGCTGTTGTCCATGATAAAGAATTATCCAGATCTCAAAGCAAGACAGAAGCATGGAGGGTGAAGTGAAGAATATGAAGAAAAGTCTTCAAAGCTTTGTTAGGGCAGGGACCTCGTTATAACCCTGCTTTCTTTGCTTGGGAAGCTGGCAAGCTTTTCCTGCTGCTGTTGAGAAAGGTTTGTTTTCCCTTGCAGCCTACGGATAGTGCTCTCTCTAAGCCCTTCTCTTAGCACACATTTACAAGTGAACCATTTAATAAATAAAAAAATTCTAGTTGATGAGACTGTAAACCAATGGCAAAGCCAAGGCTGCAGACAGGAGGAGGTGTAAACTGAGAGCTCTTTTATGGGAATAAGGTAGATAAGGGCAGTAGAAAAGCTGGTGCAGAAGGAAGACAGTCCATCCAAGAGCTCTTGGGGGAATTTGGTAGCATGACCAGAAGCGTCGCTAGTATTTTTTGCACTGGGCGGTTGCAGTTCTCTGTGCTTGCTGCCCATTTACCCAGCAGAAACAAAATTTGGTCCTGTAAAGCCTGTATGCCTAATTAGAGTAAAAATACAAATTAAGAGCCAGTGGCCTGGAAGAAGCTATCCTTTTGGAGGAATTTGTTTTTCTACATCTTGTTTGATCTCCAGAGGCACACAGACAAAAAAAGTCTGTCCCAATTCCAGAAGCAGGACCTCCTTTCCTTCCTTCCACAGGTCCTGAGCTCTGCTCTGCCTTTGCAACACCTCCTCCCATCCACTTCTAGGGAAAGGGAGAGCATCCAGCTGAGGCTGCCACTGGAACCACATGCCCTGTAGAAGGTCAGCCCAGGCATGTATTCCCCTCTCTACAGCTGCTGTGAGGTACCAACAACTGCCTGGATAAAAGGAAATGCTTAAAGCCCCCAAACACCTTAAAGAAGTCCTCAGGTATAATCAAAGCAGAATATTCCAGGAATAGTCAGAACTCCTTTCAAAACCACTTAGCAAATTTAGTTTTCAAAATAAAGTGTTGTTTGGGACAGGGAGCATGGGTCTAGGAGTGACAGGAGCAGGGCATTGCCGTACTTTTATCACCTATGCTAATGAACGTCGGCTTCTTCATAGGACGACCACGTTACTCTCAAACGAAACCTGCCCATTTGATACAAGAGGCTCTGCCAAAAGGCCAGGTCTCTGTTGCTGTTTACATACTCTTTTTAAAGCCCACTTATTAAGAAATACAAGTAGATTATATAGACTCACTTTTTCAAAGTGGCTAGAGTAAAGGCCTGCTAGTTTTGAAAGGTCAGTCATGGTTATTGACTGCTTTATAACAGTACTAAAAGCCTT
Organism: Pygoscelis adeliae; assembly: GCF_000699105.1. Classification (NCBI taxonomy): domain Eukaryota; kingdom Metazoa; phylum Chordata; class Aves; order Sphenisciformes; family Spheniscidae; genus Pygoscelis; species Pygoscelis adeliae. The sequence goes on from NW_008824369.1 coordinate 1,375,381, forward strand.
TTCATAGCAAAAGCACTTGATCACTGAAAAAAATATCGATTCAGGCACTGAAAAATACCACTATGTAGAACATGAAGAATATTGCAGAGCAGGAGAACTTAAACACACAAATAACAATTCTTAAAAGTTTTTCACAGTTGGCTTTAAAGAAAAAGGATTATTAGATCTTTATTTTTTTAATTGCTAGCTGGATAAACCACTGCTACATTATGTTGATTTTAAGGAGAAATATAAACACATTCTCATTTTTTTTCCTCTATGTGGTTTCCCCTTTTTGACTTTTTCTTCTCAGAGAAGCTGTTTCCTGGCTTGTGGCAACTGTGGTATTCATGCCTAGAGAGTTGACTTCTCTCCATATCCATTCCTAAACAAAACGTCATTTCTTAGCCTTTTGCATCACCTCCAAGGCATTTGGGCACACTCAAATGAACTCAAAAAATGGGACAGCAATTTTCAGCAGAACATCTCTGTTTTGCCAGGTCATGTTTGTTGCGGTATGTATTTTATTAAAAATATTACAGGTGCTCATACTTGGCACTAAGTGCATAAAGGTCAGTTCCATAGCCTACACTGTAAATGCAGAAAGCTTTGCAAGCCACAGATGTCAGGAGATTTCTTGAGTCTGCCAACACATACAAGGCTGCTTCAGGAAGGGGACATTTAAATATAGTTTTGGACAATTGCATGAATAGACAAAGTGCCAAGTTGTCCCTCAGGGGTAAGTTCACAGCTGCAATGTCAACATGGGATGTCATCCTAGAGATACGGAAGATGCTTAATCCAGGATTAAGAGATTACAGTTCCTTCTCTTAGGTTTCCAACATGAAGTACAGGTAGGTTTCTAAAGCTTGGGTGACAAACAAGGACAATTGAAGCCATGCATCCTTTGAGTCTATGCCATAAGCAGAACGTAAATAACTTGTCCTAGTATTATGTGGCATTTTCTGGGGTTAAATCCTAGAAGAGGGGGTTACTTGGCCTCAAATAACATCACAGTCAAACAGATCATACAGTTATGCACAGCAATATGCATCGACCTGGGACTGGTTTTTTTATGTTTTTGGAATGAAGGCATAGACTGACTGATACGAGCCTGTAAGTGCTTCTCTTTACAAACTCATTAAAGAAATATAAACTGTGTGCTTTCAGGCTTCTAAAAAATTAGATGGGCCAGGACAACAGGGAGCAAGGAGCACTGCAAATTCAGTATTTTTCTCTTGGAAAATCTATGAGGAACAAAAAAAAAAAAAAAAGAGGGAATTAGCTGATGTCTACAGAAACTGAATCCATCTCCACTTGGCTCACATACATTAACATCTAGAGAACTTCCCTGTAGGGAATGTGTTAAGTAAAGGATAACATATGGGGTTTCTACTGCATTACAGACAAATTTCCATTAACCTGTTAGTAAATGTGGACAATATGCTTTATGAATTTCTTAGTGGGCATTTTAACTCAGTTGTAAAATACAGCAGTGTGAAATCCTTTCAGGTTGTGCCGTTACCAGGATGCAGATCAATGCATAAGAAATGAGCTGTGGTGACAGCTGTGTGTACCTGGAGTCAGCTTCTTCCACAGCTTCAGTGGTAGAAAAGCCATAAGAAACATAATCAGGACTTTGAAAAAAATGTAACTTATGATACTGAATGAAGCATGAACTTGGCCGGTGTTTGCTTTGAAACTTGCATGACGCCTTATGTTTTAGTATTTGCTACACAAGATGTACCTTGATCAGTATCAAAATAAGATGTCTTCCCCAACACAGTACTATTCCTGCATGTGCTGCTGATGTCCATCAACAAATGCTGTTCAAAAGCTTCTTAACTAATCAAACTGTTTTGCATCAGTGTTCAGAATTCAGGTATACTTGCCAGAAGAATTCTTGGTTTTACTCCCTAATCAAAATGACGACTTCCACTGTCTGACAGGCAGTGGAACAGTTGTTTACTACCCATTGAAAATTCACTCAGTGTTGCTCAAAAATAATCTCCAGGAATGCAGTTCAGTTGATTACTATCACATATTCTCTTAGATTGCTGCAAGAGGCCATTCAGGTTTCAGTCATAAGGGCCACGATTCACCAAGAGACAGAGGCTACCCTCACAGCCCAGCTCTATCAACCACCACTGGAGTGCACACAATCCCACATTTTCTGGAGCAGAAAAGTCCCTTTTCCCAGCCACAATTATATCTATAGGGGCTGGATACTTCTACAAATACACACACACTTTCCCAGATCATCACTACAAAAGAAAGACACTGGTGATGGCAACAGGAGCAAAAGAAACTTAAATCTCATGTTATCATCAGAACCTCCTGGAATCAAAAGATCTCTTAAATCAATACCTAAATCGCAATGTTACTCGGTAGTAAACACTCATACAGCACATAAGTTAGCACAGTCTTTAAGACCTGGCAATCTAGGCACTTTTTTCCCCCCTTTGTATTTTTTCTTTTTCTATGTACTTTGCCTGCTATTCCACTTCTTCAATTACTGGCTTTCCCTGTTTGCCCTTTCTCTACTCAGCCTCACAAATTGGGACAATAAAGACAAAAACATTTTTCTTGATGCTGTGAGAGTTTCATTTCTTAAAGCAACAATCTTGTATTTAATACACTTAGGGAAAGTCCGATTTCTCCATAAGGTTACACCACCCTTGCTGATGAAGGAGAAAGATGCATCTGAAATTATTTACCTCTGGCCAAAACGCTCTTGCTATGCAAGTGGGAACTGAGCCCTGCTTTTTCCTTCCAGAGGCAGGTGACCTACCTAGCACACATGCCTCTAGATGTTATCTAGTCACAAGCATGTAATAAAGATGTTTTACTTCAAGCCTCTGGGTAAAGAGGTACATAAAGAGAACCACTTTAGAGGGATTTTGGAGAAGAATGAAATCCAGGCTTCACAGACATCCTTGACAATTATTCCTGTTTACATAAAGAGAGACAAAGATTTAAATCCTAGTAAACAGGCCTTTTACCATAAAAACAAGACAACTTTTCATTTCCTGACTCACGTACACAGAAATAATTTGTGGACTGCTTATGTATGGAGAACGCATTTTTCACACCAGATAGCAAATGTGTTTTTCTGAAAACTGAAACCATACTCTGTGGCAATGTTTGCTATATGTTCATTAGAGAAAGATTAATCATATGAGGCTAGCTTTTGAAGATGAGCTGTGTAGCACTTGGTTTGCATGCTATTGTACTGAGCATATGTTTTCTGCTACAGTTGACAGGTGGTACTGTTTTTTTATTGAAAACAATTAACATCAGGGTCAAAATAGTTGGATGTTTTATTTTTCTGTTCCAGGTCTGGAAAAATGTAATTAAAAATAATAGACAGGTGCTTACTTTAATTTTTAACTGTGTCCATGCCTGGTTGTGTGCGTAAATAGCAGTTAAGCTAGAAGCATATTACGTTGTTCGTGCCTCAAAGGGCAAATCCACACACTAGAGTTGAAAAGCACTTTTCCCTCTGAAGTAACAGAAGACAACATATATAGAAATTTAGTAGTAACTTTTAGCATCATGGCAGGGACTGACTTGGCTTATAGACAGGTGAATCTCATTTATGAGGTGTGTCTAGCAAAAGCTTCCCCTCTGATAACTCCTGCATTTATGCAGGTGGTGTTTACTTGACCAGTTACAGGGTGGATTAAAAACCCTAACTCCTATCCAAGTTTGGGTTTTTTCTCTTCCCCAGCAAATACTTAACAAGTAAGCACAGAATTGCATATTTATTTTTTCCTATTCCAAAGATTCCCAAAAATCTCAGTAGCTCCTAAAATCCTAGGCAACATCTCCTTTGAAAAATCTTGCCCTGATTTTCCCAAACTGACTAGTGACCTTTGCTTACAGAGAACAGAGCACCTGCCCTTTAGGTCTATCATCGGGTGCTCCCCAATTGCCTGTTACTTGTATAAATAAATAAGTATAAATATCTTTCAAAATTTCAAATTGTAGGAGATTGGAAAAGCTGAAAGGTCTGTTCTTTCAAAAAAGTTTTTGGTCTACTTTCTGCTAAAAGAAGTCTGGATTTTTGTGATTTTTTTTTTTCTGCAGTCAACAAGGATAAAGAGAAGCATGACTTTGCTAGGTGTTGAAATAAAAAGGAAGAAACCTCAAACAAAGCAGTTGTGGGAATGAGTAATAAGGGTCATATTAGAAGAATATTACAAGTGAATTTTTATTTACAAGGATCTTTACATTCTTTGATTTACTAAAATGAACCCTTTAAACTAATCGTAGAAAGTTAGTAAAATACTCAGTTAATTACAGATTACCCTCCAGTCGGAAGCACTTGTAGACAAAAATACAGACTAAATTGAGCCAGTATTTTATAGAATCATAGAATAGTTTGGGTTGGAAGGGACCTCTAAAGATCATCTAGTCCAACCCCCCTGCCGTCGGCAGGGACAGCTTCAACTAGATCGGGTTGCTCAGAGCCCCGTCCAACCTGACCTGGAATGTTTCCAGGGATGGGGCATCCACCACCTCTCTGGGCAACCTGGGCCAGTGTTTCACCACCCTCAGCGTAAAACATTTCTTCCTTATATCTAGTCTGGATCTACCCCCCTTTAGTTTAAAGCCATTCCCCCTTGTCCTGTCGCAACAGGTCCTGCTAAAAAGTTTGCCGCCATCTTTTTTTATAAGCCCCCTTTAAGTGCTGATATAAGCTGCAATAAGGTCTCCCCGAAGCAAGTGGACTTGTATCATCTAGTGCAGACAGAAATGAGATTAAAATCCCTAAACTAAAAAAACCCACCCAGTTTGTTCAAGTTATTCACTTCATTGGGAAAAATCTGTACCAACTACAGACAAATCAATAACATGAAACTAATCTAACAGAATAAATCTCTAAGCAACGCTGATCATTGACCTGCCATATTATGATCATTCCAACCAAAATTAATTTAAAAAGTTGTGCTGATTTATGTATTGGACCACCTAAAGCCAGAATAAAGGCTGGTGCCTTGATAAAACAATTGCCAGAGATGTAAGAAAAATAAACATCGGTGTAATGTTTAGCATGAAACCAGTATTAATGTAGCTATAAAAACTATTAATTATGTCCACAGCTCTGTGATTTCTTAACCAGTTTCAACACAGTATTAATATTACCATTGTTAAGATTTATTTCCTGGCTTAATGTTCTATTTTAAATTTTAATTTCAAGCCATTTTAAACTCAGCATATAAACTGTCAGTTCAGAAAGCTTGTTCATTAAATTACAAAAATGGTCAAAATTTTGTAATTATCTGAGTTAGAATCCATCTTTTAAACCACACATCCTGATTTTCCATTATTTAAGAAAAACATGTACGGGGGGGGGGGGGGGGATAAAAAGCCTCTGAAATTTATTTAAAGTGAATCTTATTCACAGGGATTATTTGCCTTATTTAAGTTGATGTTATTTAGTCTTGGCTATTACAAGCTCTACGGTACTCTCCATGGATGAATACTAAGTCCCTGCAGCACTTCTGGGATTAGCATGCACATATCTGGCTGGCTCAGCCGCTAACCGCTGTGTCTGCTTGGCTGAGGACTTAGAGAAAAGCAGGCAGTATGTCTAAGACTCATAGACACCCTCCCCTATAGATGCGTCAAACTCCAGCCATGTTATTTACTGTTGTACCCAAATTGAAATTACTCCCTGCTTGGTAAGTGAGGCAGCAGTCTTCAGGTCCTGTTCCCTCAAATGCAAATTCACACCTTAACCCAACATTTAGCATGAATTCCTATCACATGGAGCATCTCTGGCTGCGAGAAGCTAATGTGCCGATGAGGAGAAACCCCATCCTGATGGGATGGTTAGGGACGGCCTATTCCTTCTGCTTTCGGCAGCCAAGACCGGCTTTTCATCACCATGCACAAAGTGCTTCGTCTCTGCTGGTTTACAGCACCTAAAACCCCCGACCATTTTCCAATCTCAAATGCATGTTGTGGCAGATTGTTTTTAAGAATCCATAAAATAAAGCCAAACATTTTGCTTGAAGAAAGACATAGGGCTTATCTTATGGCCAAGATAATGTCTGTCCCTTTTGTGGGAACTTGGAATTCAGCAACATTACACGAGCACGCTGAAGTGTAAGGGGGACTGTGGGAACACAAGTCTCTTCATAAATCACTGTGACCTATCCTTTGCCAGGCAGCTATCCCTCCCCTAGCACGTGATAACATAGCTGACGTTTCTTTTTTCCCCCAGCATATTCTGAAGCCAATTATCTGTTACACAGATTAACGAGATGAAAGGACATCTTGACAGTTAGAAAACCTGGTACAACCATTTTGCCATATCTTCGTATTTTAAATGTAAGAAGTGAGCATACGGTATTGAGAAAAATTTTATTGATAAAAGCAAAGTTGTAGATGGATAACAAATTAATCCAGAAGCCCTGGCATGATAGACTGATTCAGAGCCAAGATTTCCATTGCCTCTTAGCTTTCTGATTATACTTTAAAAGGGAAAGGCTTTCTGCTGTGTTAAAATACCCTGACAAACACTCAGTGTTAAAACTACCTGAGTAGCACATTGCTTTTGAGCATGTACAGCTAAAATGCACTCCTGTTAATAAGACTCTCAAAAGTCAAGTTTATCACCCACTCACATTGTGCTTGCAAAAATCTGATTCATTGTTTTGCAATACCACCTCTGTTGGTGGGACCCAAGGAGTTTACGGTAGCTAATACATTATAATTTAAGCAGGGATGTGCCAGACCAGTGCTATAATTAAATATTCTTACATCGCAACACCCACCAGCAGCAGCAACTATGCCTCAGACACAATGATCTCAATGGACTTGATGCATTTTATCTGTTTGAATGAGTGTTTTTACAGATTATATGGTGGTATCTGAGATGCTCTCCCAGAGTCTGCTGGTGCTCATTGAAATTGAGTGCTTGCTTAGTTTTGATAATTGTCTTTGGGGATTCAGGAAAACAGGTCAGAATCATTTTGTTTTAAACAGCAGGGTGAAAACTTCATTTGCCACCCCTTACGTAACAGAAGACCACAGTCCAGCTAAAGAGAGACAAGAAACTTCAATATAAAAGTAATTCTCCTCCCATCTAGCAACTCACAGGAGCCATTTATTTCATTTTCTGGCTTTTTATGCTGGACAATCCTTTTCCCTGAAGCGGTCAAGCTGGCTGTGGGGACAGCAAACTTCAATTCCAAAGCTTGTCACCCATCAGACTGCTAATTCATAGAAATAAAATACCTAACCGTGTTAAAAAATTTCAGCCCTTGAATAATACTTTGATTTGATGCTGAAGTATCTCCATTATTGTTCCCAAATTTAAATCTTGATTTGTCTCTTGCTAACTACTTCAAACAGAGCTCCTTACTGAAAAAAAATCGGGTACTGTGGAAAAGATTGCATAGAAACTTATACTGCTATCCATAACAGCGCAAGTAATTGAACTATTTCCTCCCTAGAATCTGCCAAGGCAAATAGTCTGTATCATAAGATAATGATCCACATTTCAGACTAGAATGAAACAGAGATGAGAGCAAAAAGAGAGAAAATGGATGTAGTCCAATTATTGTAGCTCTAAAGCAGAGGAACAGATAACTATGATATTGTGTTTACATCATTAAATATGCTTTAAGATAGACAATCATGTTTTAAGAGGATCCTCTGGTCAGACCTATGTATCGTGGGCCATCAAACTTCACTTTGTCTTCCTACTCATGAGCCTAATGAAGTGCTCTGGCTTAAGGGCACAGCCTGTGCTTGAATAAAACCTTTTTGGCTCTGTCTTGACTGGAAGCCACAGAAGCCTATTGTTTCACCTGAAAGCTTGTTATCAAGAATATTCTACCTCAAATTAAAAGTGTGCTTTATTTCTTGGCATTTGCCTGACTTCATCTTTCAGCTACTGCCTCCTGCAAGAGACCACTGCTTAGTTTCAGCACAGAATAAAATGCACAAATAAAAATCCTCAATTTATGAACCCTCATGTAAGAAATGTAAATCCACTGACAACTTCAGAAGAAGTCTCACTCAGTATGTGTTTCCCAGCCTGAAAACCACCGCTCGAGCCTTTGATGCTCTCAACAGCTAACCACCAGCCATTTACTCTCCAGCAGGCAAGGCAGGCTTTGCTACTGCTGCATAGCTGTCAGCCCCTGCAAAGCAGCATCATGACGACACTCATTTTATCCACACAGACGTGCACAATACAGCTATTAGTTAAATGCATCATTATATAAAAAGTAGACTAAGTATCTTGAAGAGAACATGCAACTCTCTGAGCAGGACTGGTGGAAAGTGAGCCACACTACTGGGGCTGCCTAAAGGGCCGTCTGGGCTCAAAATCCAGTTTTCCATACAACACACAGCTCAAAGACCTACAGCCACAGACTCAGCTCTACATGGACCAGGGGGGGTTCAAAGCCTGCTGCAACCAATGCACCATTGCACCCCAGGCCAGTGGGAAGCAGGCGCAGCTCCCCAAAAGTGCCAGGCTTTGGCACGGAGGATTCAGACTGTGCTTCTTTGCTGCCCTTCCCCATGCCAGGAAGCAAAACACTTGGGCTTTATGCAAGCAGATAGCATTTCTCTTGCTTCGTGCCAGCTCTAATCCCATTTGAACACAGGCACTATCGGCTTCCTCCCCGCGCTGCCCGGCACTGCCTGTCTCCTTTGACAGTCCCAACCAGAGCATGCAGGCTGCCAACCTCGCTGTGAAAAGTGGCCTGCTTCACTCGAGCATAAACAAGCCTTCTTCTGCCCTCCCCTCCTGTTTTTCCCCCCAATAATCTTTCCTCTTCTTACCACACACTGCAAGTGTTGTATGCAAATAAAAATTCAAACAAAACCACCCTGTCCCCTGCCAGCCCCCTTAAACTCTTATTCTAACATCTTACACGAAGGATGCTCTTTGGCCCAAGGGGGTCATAAATCAATACATAGTTTTTGAGCTGAGTATTTAGTGTTCCTTGTAGGCTGTAGCAACTTAAAACTGTAAAGAATGAGCTGGGGCTGTTTTGTCACAATTTATTATGTTGATTGCGTATTTATTCCTCAAAGCAGGATTCTGCTTAATGTTCTGTGCTTTGAAAAAGCCTGGCAGCTGGTGTAAATGAATTATAGACCCATTTGCCACCAAATCAAAGCCCAGAGCCAGATCAAAGCCAGATAAAAAAAAAAAATCATTTTTCTGTCACAGACTGGATGGCTTCTTCTCTGCCCTGTAAATAAAATTGATATTATTTCATCCAACTTCTATTTTCTCCTGATCAAAATATGATTATGTCTAATGCTATCCTGTCCAGGGCACTGAAGTTATACGAGATGTGAAAGCTTATTGATGTATTCAATTACTGGATGCTGCTCCATTGTCTGCTGAGCAGAGATGCTCAGTTATCGGTTCTTTAGAGCTCTACATTTCTGCCTAACAAAGTCATAACTCCCACAATTACCTGCCTGATGGATGGAAAACAGAAATATCTCATGAGTCCAATGCTGTTATCGGCTCTTCTCCATCTCTAAAATTGCTTTATATTAATGAGATTAGGGCTGTGAAAGAGGTATCACAAGATTTAATTATTTATATTTTTCCTCCTACAGTAGCAACACGCTCATGTTTCTTGATCTGCATAATGATTTTTCTATAGCACAGCATTTCCACAGTAAGAACTGGATGAAATGCGAAAAGCAATGAAATGTAACCTTTCTGAAGGCTTATGTAACTAGGGCTTACATATCTATTTTCCCACCATCTAGACATCTAACCCATACACCACAATAGTTGTCACAAGAATCCTTAGCAGAACCTGCGCTGAAAATGTAAGAGACAGCCTTGCATTTAATTAGGCTGTGACACACAGGCTAAGATCTCAGGAGCTAGGTGCATCAACTGCAAGTACCCATACTATTTATAAACACACTGAGTATCACTGCCATTTTCCTCCCTATAGTTTTCCAGCAACAACTGTCCATGCCTTGTAACGGTATTGAGCAATGAATTGGCATATGCAGAATCCTGCTCTCCAAATGCCAATGCATGGTCACCAGTACTGTTTTCCTAGGAAATCCAGTTGGAGGTTATATGACTGCTGGTGGTGTATTTTTACCCCTGCCTTGGGCTTGTAAGAGATTTTTTCATCAAATAGAAACACCTTCTCTTACTAAAACTTACTCTGATGAGACCGACGGGGAGAGGTATTTTCCATACGGTTGTTCTGGGATGCTATCCCTACAGTAAGCATTGACATTTTAATATAATCAATATAGCTGTGATACAACACAACTGCCCTAAAGGCTGCTGAGGCTGGTTCTATGTTTATTATTATTATTATGTGTTACACAAAAAAGCATTTTAGCTTCATCATTGTTAAACAGAGCAAGTTTCAATCCCACAAGGAAGAAGCTATTGTGGAAGTAAAGCAGGTGGAGATGACCTGTAAGTGTAGCAACCTGAAAAAAATCCTGGTCCGGACTAGGGTGTTTAGAAATGCTGCTGCTTCCTGAAGTGTGCAAGCAAAATATTTAACCAACTAAGAGATTAAGTTTTCTCTCCTTAATATTTAGTAATAGGCAATCTCAGCTTGGTCCAGCACAGGGCGTAGTTTGATGCTGAGGCTCCCTTGGTCCCCTGGGAGTGATTAGATCATTTAGCAGCTCTTTTTGGCACTCCTGACTGCGTATTGCATGCAGTTGGTGACATTTAATTCATCATCCTCAGCTCTCAGGAGGTGGAATTATGGAGCTCTTCAGAAGTGACTGCACAGCCCCACGTCCTGCCACTCCTCCCAGCTACTTGTCTCCGTCTCTGACTGACCGTCTTTCAAACAAAAAGGGTTAAAGTGTCACTGCCACACAGATGATTTTCAGCAGTATTTCTCCCTCTCAGCTCATCATTCTATAGCAGTCTGGCTGTTGTCACCCTCCTTTATTATATATAGCACATGACAGGAGTAATCTTTAGTTCAGAGATGACAGTTTGTTTTATAAAATCTTAGCATGGTGTAAGCAGTATTACTTTGTATCACTGGCATATAGCTTGAGGTACTCATACCGATGCCAGAGATAACCACATCTTCCCTTTAGACCCCAAATTTATTTTGGATGCATTAATACAGCGTTTTTGCCAGAGTTCAGCCTGCTGTAACATTTAAGGAGGGAGGTCCGTTACACTTAAGATCTATACTGCATTTCATAGAGAAAAGCAAAATAGGCATTTTTCAGATCAGAGTAGTTAAAGCAGTATAGATAAAATCCTGGGACAACAGCTTTGAAGACTAGACATCTGCATTTATTTAATGATTAATCTCTTTGGACTTGTACTTTTCTCCATATCTCAAATATTGTTTTCCTTCTTTACTCAGGAGCCTGTAACTACTGTAAGAAACTGCAAATCAAGACAGTTCATTGGTATTTGTTTAGAAAGCATATGTTATCATGTGAAGTGGAACTACTTATGACATTTTCAGAAAGCTATGAATAATCACACATCATTAAAACTGTTGATTGAAACAGTGCTTTGCCATGACATTTTTAACCCATTGCATAAGTAAATGCAAAGTCTCCCTAGCAAAAGGAAAAAAAACCCACCCAAAACTCAGAGTGTTATACCCCAAAGTGTTCTGCCTACTATATCTAGATGTTAAATAAAGAAAAGGAAGGAGTCGCTGGCAAAGCCAATAGCAAAACTTCCATTGATTTCAATGGGATCAGGTTTACTCCAGTTGTGGTAATCTCCTAAGGAATAAAGAGTATATGTTGCCTTTGGAAGTGAGCTCAAGGCTCCTTTCTATCACACATGGAATCTTTTGATAGCTCTACATTCTTCACATTAGAAAGCTGCTTTATTTTGCTGAATTCAGAATATCAGTCTACTCTTTGTTAAAAAAATAAAACAGTAGTTTCACATAACGTGCATGCTGGGAATATATCCATTTGTTTATAGAAATTGTTAAGAGCCAGGAGTGTGAGAAATTGAAAGAATAAAATTTAGCCAGTGCAGAGCATAGGAGAACTGGCATACCAGAATATGGAGCAAGTTCTCCTCATACTCCATGTGGTGGAGTTGATAGATTTATCATCTCTGCAGGCAATAGCTACTGCATATGAACTCAGTATGTCTGAAACATTGGCTGCTATTTCAAACAGCCCAGGAAATGGTCCTCACGAACACCAAGATCCTACTTATTTCCAAACGTGTCTACTCCAAACAGGAAACCACTATCTAGGAAGAGGCAATAATTTCCAAGCTGGTTTCTTAGTGACCAACAGAAATGGAACAAAATCCATTATACAGAACAGTGTTTCATATCCTGCATGCCAGGCAGTAGTATTTTAAGAAAGTTTCATTCCTGTAAAGCTAAGCTGACTTTTTTTAAATTAAAAAACTACTAACAGGGATGCTGTGTGTGTGGCTAACACTTCAGGAAAAAAAAAAAAAAAAAAAGAATAACCAGTGAAGAACACGGTCCAAATTCCAGTGGAAAGAAGGGCGTTTTCATATAGGAGCTACCCACAGGAGAGCACTCCTTATCTTGTCTGCAAAGTCTCCACCATCTGCTATAAATATTTTCAGCCAGCATCCAAAACACTCTGCAACCTAGGTGTCAGAGAGAACACCACCGGCCAGGTAGGTTTTTCTTGTTTCCTAACCCTATTTCTTTAGTAGAACTACATGCACTGATGTTTCCACATGGCATGGCTTCACTTCCATTCAAGTCTAGTAAAGAGAGGGAAGTTGCATGAGTGCAGCAAACAGCTGGTCCAACTGAAGCTTTGAACCTTGCAACAAGTTCAAAGATCCTCCTGGACCTACCCATTTACCTGTATCCCAGCTCCTGGTCTTGTTTTCTTTTCACCCTCAATCACTCTTCCCATCAGTCTTAGCCCTGCTAATCTCCCTGCAACAACACCATGAGTTAGCCACAGCTTTGAGACAAAAATGACTGTCCACACATGCACGCATTTAATGTGAGCTTGCCAAAGACAGAATTTAAGTCCCTACACCTTTGTCCTAAAAAAACAAACCCAGGTATTTCTTTAAACAGAAAAACAAAGACAAATTCTGTTCAACCCTGAACTAGAACATACTCTGCCAGATCGTAATCAAGTTGGAGTAATTTAGGCTGGATGGTATTGCTGAAGCTTATTTGCTTCACCACCACACTCAAAGCATGGCCAGAAAGCCCTGCCCTATCCTCCTAAGCCTGCAAATATTTATAGTATTTATCTGAATAATACATACCTATTCTCCGTGAGACAACAAGTACATCACTGGAATGAGGACACAATATCTGCCAAATCTCAAAGGGCTACACTAGAGCTTCATAGGAGCATTCAATTTTGACCTTAAGAAAAAACACCATTTCTCACTAGGCTTTCTGACTAACTTTCACAGGAAACTTTGGTCCAAGACAGACAACTAATGAACTTCCTCTCAAGCTGGTAGAGGTTTGACAGAATTACAAGCAACTGAAAATGGGGTGCACATTATTTCGAGTCTGACTGATGTTTCCCCATGCCACTGTTTTCATCTTGCGTAAGAGACAATTTACATATTCCAAGAAGAAACCCCTACTAAATATTTTCAGTATTATGCATTTACCCATCTGATGGCTCAGACAAAATTGCCCCAAAACAGGCACTGTTGTTAAGTAGCAGCCTTTCCAATTGGATCAAATTAACTTCTGTATTCTAAATTTTTTGAGTCATTCAAATTCTTGGTTATTTTTTGAAAGCCAGTAGCAAAGTTACAAGTGTGTCTCATTCCTGTATTTAAGAAGGTACAAGATATGACAATATCTTGAGGTGAAGAAAAAAAAACAAGAAATGCACACACTGGAATAAATCCTCACGGATACTTTCTATATGCCATTCATTTCGGACGTAATCCGAGATCCACTGAATTCAGGAGAATCCTATTCATTATATTTGGATAAAGCCATTATTCATGAAAAATACTTCTGCTTCCAAGCATGCTCTGATTAAACATAATAATACATCCACATCTCACAAGCAGCAAATAGTCAAAGCAAACAATTTACAAGCTTTATTTACAAGATATACGCAGTGAATACTTAGGAATAAATAATCCCTTTGCTGAAATCAGGGTCAACTCACACGTCAGAGGGACAGAAAACCAAGACTAAATCAGGAGTGAATTCATTTTCATTGCATGGTTTAGCCAGTTCTCAGTATAAACTAGCTAGACAGAAGTTGAGCCGGCTTTGCGTTCATTTGACTGGAATTATCTGATGGCACTGCAGGAGATCTGTAGCTTTTGGACAAAGGAATCTGAGCTTTGAAAAAAAAAAAACCAAACAACCACAAAACACCATATCCCTCCCTTCCTCCTCCCCCCCCCAATTCCTTTTTTCCCAGAACATCACTAAAGAGCACACACAGCAGAGCTTCCACTCTGACACCTGGAAGCAGGCGGGCAATAGGAAGAACCATAAACCCGATATAAACAGCCATGTTATACAAAACAGTGTCTGTCTGTGCTGCGTTCAGGGAACTGCTGCACTGTCCTCCACAAAAATTCAACCTGGCTTCGCGCCTGCCAACACAAGGATGGCAGGCAGCAAGCGATTAGCGTTCAACGCTGGCAGCAAACGACCACACTGGCTTGCCCAGCCAAGCCCAAATGACTGATAATTGCCTTGTACAAAAGCATATGAATTCCACAGAAATGTTGTCCAAGATGCCGAGGAGATGTAGGATGCGCGGCTGCCTGGGAGCCATCAGCTGGAGCCCTGCACATCGGTGCTCTCCTTTCTTTATGCGCTTTATGGTGCCATTCTCTGCTGGCAACTGCTTTTCAGAGCTGCTGGCTTCAGTGAATTTTTAGCACATTCATTAAAATACTTGGACTAAAGCTACTGCCTTTCTGCCAAGCAGATCTTTTCGTGAAGGTAATGTCATTGGTGGAGATATTTATTTTGAAAGAATCAACCTTTCAAGCTTATTTTGGTCCAGTGAATTGTTCAAATAACCTCAGACGTCAAATAGCTCAACAGAATATAGGTGAAACTTTATTCCCATTTACATTAGTTCTACTCCTCTTGTAGTTTAAGCCAGAGGTGAAGTGTGAGACTTCTGGATTTGTTTACTGGCTGACAGGAAAGTTTTGATGTTTATTTTGTCCCTAGAAAATAGTCTGATAAAATGGCGAAACACACATCTCCCTTATAAATACAGTTTCCAGAAAGCAGCATGAATACTTGTCTCATTCAGATTAATTTGAAGTACGCAATTTTATTTCTGCAATAACATCCAACGTAGTATTATTTAATGCTGTAAAATAGCATTCCCAGGATGCTAAATTAATATCAACTATACCTTTTGCAAGTTTAACTTAACTTGCTCTAGAAATGTCAGTGAGAGGTAAAACTTGTTAGCAATTAAATATTGTCCCAGAAGTAATTAAAAATATTAATGATACTAAATAAAAATACAGTTATACCTTCTGGACGTCCAGGGTGAAGCAGTAAAAATAAGTCATAGAAATAGAACATGGCAAATAGCTGGATTTCAGAAACAGCCGAAGAGATTTCTTAACACAATAATAATATTTATTTCAAATCCGCTAACATAAAATGAAAGCTGTAGCACTTTCCAAAAACGTAGTTAGTGCTCAACAGCAGCACCTGCTTATGAGCTTCACTTCTGTGTGCCAAATTCATATGCAGGAAATCTTTAAACTCATTTAACTTCACAATTTTAATAAAGTAAGAACTGAACTCATGCCAGATCTGAAAAACATCTAAATCTGGTTCAAGTTCAGTGAAATAATCACATTTGATTTGTTTGCACTGAAATACTGCCTTTGACTCAACTCTCTTGTGGTATAGATGGTCATAAATTTTAAGCCTTGAGAGGTTTTTATAGTGTCATCCTTTTTAAACACTGATATTCTGCTTTACGATACTTCTCCCCAAAAATCTCACAAGCCATAATATTCTTAACCACAGAGTCGGTTTGAGGGGATGCAGTTCTCAAAATGAACCTCTATTAAAATTCCTTGCAACTGGATCACAGTATTTGGCAGTATTAGCAATAATCATTAAACCCGGCCAAAAACCTTTTGACAGAAATCTGGAGTTTTGACAAGAGAGAATATTTATGAAAAGTATGCAGTTTTATTTTAAAGGAGCTTTCCTTGGAGAAAGAACTTATTCTGATTGCTTTTGGTTTACAAAAAACAAGAAGTTGACATTTTCTGCAGGAAGTACAGCATTTTCTGATTAGCTCTAATAGCCACCTTTGGGAGATGCTGCAATTTATCCCAGCATTTGAAGTAGTTGAGTGTCATTAATTGCTATTCACTAGGGTATTCAAGGCACTTGGTACCTGGTAAAGATGGGAGCTAGAAATCAGACTGCAGGCCGGGACCGAACAAAACACTTCAGCACATGACTGAAGGCTGAGCTGAACACAAACCTCCTGTGCTTTGTTGACCAGGAATTGTGCTTTAGAAACCCCAGCAGATGTGTGTGCTAGTTTAAGCATCTGACAGCAAAATATGGGTCTATTATTTGTTTTTCTAGTTTTGAAAGCTGGGCATTTTTTTCATATATAAAGTGCTGCTGGAAAGTTTTCCAATTTTCCCCCCCCCCCCCCCCCCCCCGTATCACACTCTTTTCTTTCTTCATGTTTCTCAAAAATACTCCCTCCAAACTAAATATATCTCAGCCTGATATTAAAATCACATAATTTTGTTACCCCGATAAACCAGGTCTTGATAATGCCAAAGCTACAGTAATATGTAATTTTTGTCAAAAGAGTCACTTATTTCATTTCCCATCCTTGGAGATGTGCTCTCTAAGTCAGTTTCTGATGGAAACAAATGAAGGCAATGATTTGTCTTGAATAATAAAGCACCTGCAGCTGTTTGCAGCATTTAGAATGATGGCTTATCATTAGCAGAAATGCTTATATATTCCAAGCACCCTACATGCCTTGCAGGTAGGACGCCAGGGTCTGTGTCATTTACCTTAGTTTCTCATAATTTTCCAATAACAAGAACATCAAGGATGCAGCACATACATCACCTGCCCAGGAGTCTGGATTCACTCTAGATAGTGACCTTTGAATAAGTCCCCTCTGCCCCCAGAAATGTCAATTCGAAAGATTTCCTTAGACTTGAATCATGTAAAATCTACAGAGCAGAACTTCCTTCTGGGTCCAAGAGGCACTGAGCACGGTGGGAGCCTGGTCTGTGCCTGGGCAGTGGTAAATGCTAAATAACTTCAGCAAGGATTTTAAAGGCAATTGTTCATGCAGATATTCCCCAAGCTGGCAAAGTTTTGAAGACCAGCTGCCAGGTTTGTCTGTCTTTGTTCTTAACCATCCCAATGAGGTGAGACCCATGCACATACTCCCGTGCAGACCTGAGCATGAAGCAGCAATAATGCTGGGGCACTGGGTGTGGGGTCATGCCAGCCAGCTGATATGGGAACTGGAAGCAGCTTTTACAGTGTAGTCATATGGCGAGCAACTCAACTTCATTCAAAATAGATTAACTCATTACACAAAACATGATAATAAATTTCACAGGAACGAGTGAGGGATTTTCAAGAGAGTTAATGCACTCTAAAATACCATGAAGCTCCTCTATGACTAGAAAGGATGAATTTGTAGCAGTATAATTTACAATTTAGAAAGTTCAAATAATTACACATGAATTGTTAAAATATTCATTAAGGGAACATAAGATCCCTTTACTTTATAGAATAGCTTTAGTTTTTCAGCAATTCCATAAACACAGCCAGGTGAATCAGCTACTTGTCACCACCATTCAAATCTTTGGTGATCTATTAAGAAATAAAAACTCCATCCAGTTAGTGTTGCACATGATTGTGTCTTTGAGTCAGTGTTATCTCCAGCTGCAAACTCATAAGTTACAACTCCAGTGCAAAGTTAATACTAGGTCAGTTACTATAATCAACAAGATCAATAACAGGTTAACGATAATGCATTCTTCCTTTTAGGATAAACCATGCTACAGGGTCTTAAGCTCAAACAGATCCACAGCTGAACACAGCAACATTAACATCAAGAAGACTCAGGGCACCAGGGCAAGCACAGAAGAGCCCTTCCCCACCTCAGTCTGACATCCTGACTTTGCCTAGGATAGACAGTAATCAAAGCACAAAAATTAACAGGGCAAATTTTCGCTGCCCTCCATGCAGCCACGCTATGGGCTTTGAAATACCACCATCCCAACCCAGCAACACATGTCCAGAAGGAGCTGTACCTGCTGCTACTTTCAGCATGATGGTAACTACATTTGGTTGCTGCCTCTTTGAGCACCCTGCACAGCTTTTGCTTGTCCTATTCTCAGTTTATTTCAGCTTAGACACCTCTGCCTTTGATTTCCTCCTACCCATGAAAGTATATTCCTAATTCCTCTGCTCCTTCCAAGAAGCAATACTCACAGACATTAGAGGATATCTTATTGCCCTACCAGTCCGATAGACCTATCTCCACCCACCTGGAGGCATACTGAAGCATGCTTCTCAAGCCAATTTTATGTTTGCTGCATGTTATATACTATGCATCATCATCCTAGCCCACAACTGCTCTCTCCCAGAAGACCTGAGGCATGAAGGAGGGCAACTGCCTAACCTCCTCTTTGGCAGTATGAGGCTCTGTGCTGCTCAGGGGAGTAGTTTTGGACAAACACAACCAGTTTTCCCAGACAGCTCAGGGAGATTGTGGAAGTGCCACCAGCCACAAAGGAGCAACAATCTGCAGGCAGCAAGACACCGCGCTCCCTTACTGAAAGGCTGATTTTAGTAGTCAGGAGATTGCTTGGCTGTATTTGCACTTTCAGTCAGGGCACGGGAGAAAAGCTGGGAGCTTATGTTCAATGGCTTGGCAGTCTACTGATGGCCCTCTCCTGCTTCCTCTGCCTTCCCCTGCCAGGGCCAGGTGGGGTCTCTGGAGGCACCTGCTGGTCCTGTAGCCCCTATGCACTGGGCACTCCAGCCTTCAGATGCACCATCAGGGCTCCTGCAGCAGAGGCCAGCAGTGCTGCACACTTCTGGGTCGGCACTGGCCTACTGTTGGCTTTCTGGCCAAAGCACCCTGTCCCACTTGATACAAGCCACAGTCTCCAACCTTCTTTCTGTTCCCACAGAGACAATGAGACCACTGGCTGTCTCCATCACCCTTACAGCAGCCCCCACAAATGGGCACAGAGCAGGCAGGAGAGTGGGGGACAGACTCCTGGAGAGGGGTGAGGGGCTGTGCAGGACTGCCACTTCTCCAGGATGCTTTATGGAAACCAACCTCAATGCTGGGAAAGGAGTGGAGCCTCATGGGCAAGTCTCTTGGGACACATCCAGAAGTTGAGGGAATGGCTCCTCTTGCATAATGCTTGGAAACAGCTACACACATACATGGCGTTAAGTGAGAGAAACCCATTTACAACACCACCACCAAGTGATAGGGGAAGCTCTCCTTCCTTTGTTCCCCTCTGAAGAAACATGAAATCGTAGAAAAGTAGTGCTTGAAAAGTCACCTGTGTCCTCAACCCCAAATCAACATCAAATCTATTCCTAGCAGATGTTTGTCTAATCTAGCCTTTAAAAAGCTCTGAGGATAGAGGTATTTTTTACCCTGCTTGGTTAGGCTATGCATAAAAGTTAAGAGATTTTAGGTAATAGCGTGCAAGCTGCTAATGCAAATTTTGCAAGCCTGTGCACAGGGCTATTATCATATTCCAATATTATTGGCCTTTACTTTTGCTGTGGGTTGCTGAACTAATATGAAATTCTGATTGAATTTGTGCTGCCAGTGGAAGAGCTGGAAATCAGTAAACACGCTAAGAGCAGACTGTGTCTGCAAGCGCACCAGGCAAAGGACTGACACAGGGAAAATCCTTGAAGAAATGCTTCAGAGTGAACAAGCTCTGCTAAACCCTCCAGAATTGCTGTGGGAATGTCTGCCCTTTGTTGCAGGGATCCCCTGCAGTGGTTTGAAGCCAGTGGGTAACATATCATCTAATGGCCATTGAAATGAGAGCAGAAAGGAGAAGAAAAGCAGAGAGGAAGAGATTTCAGAAGCTTTGCTCACACCAGCAAGGGTTTTCTGCTTTACGGAAAGTATCATATTACCTCAGGTTTCTTATACAACCGGAGCTTTCTACACAACCTGTCAGAGATTACAGTTTGGGTTTATTTCCATGCAGTTTCACATGTCTTTGGCATGACCTTGAGAGCTGTCATTCTGCAGCAGCCGAGTTTCAGGGAATCGGCTTGGCTGAAGCATACCATCTGCAAGGTGTTTCTCATTTTCCTTTCGGAAGCCTCCATCAGCCTGTGTGTTGAGGTTAGTTACCAAACACATGCAAGTTTTACAGTGCTCACATAGTTGCTTTGCCCCCCCCCCAAGGCCTTTTCTCTTGCATTAAAGCTCTCCCAAGAACAGTTTCCATGGTCTGAGATGTACAAGCACCACTTCCTTCAAGAAAAAGGAGAGCTCATGGGGAATGCCCGGAGGCTGTGCTACCCCATCCCTGGGCAGGCACACAAGCTCATTGTGCCAAGTGAATCACACTAAGTATTACACACCAGCAACGGCTCCATCCTTGCTCTCAATCACTGCAAGGGACCTCAACCTGTGTTCAGTTTATCCTGAAAAAGTGCATATTTCAAAGTAGTGTTGCAGGCAGACATAAATGCATACATCTCTTTTCAGTCCTTAACCGATGTCTCCAAACAGACGTGTCAGCTAAGCATAGACATATCCCATAGGATTGTCTGTTAAAAAACCTAATTTTTCTGAACCAATGTAACAACAATAAGATAGAAATAGCAGTGGGGAGAACAGTCCCTTACTTGTCTCACTGTAGCCATGACGCAGCAGGGCAGAATTCTGTCCCTTTAAGACAATACAATCAGTATGCAGGCAGGAGTTCAGGATATACCAGAAAATAACCACATGGAGAAAATACAGTTCAAGGGCTACATTTGCAAACCTTTGTAGGCATCTAGAACCCAGTCAAGTATTGTCACAATTCATGCAGTCACCCCAGAAACTAATCATCACCCTCACTATTATTTTCAGTTGTTCACAAGCAATGACTGCACATGAGCAATGTAGAAGTTCTGAATTATTTATGGTACTCAAATTTCTCAACAAGAATCCTAGCCCTTCTCATGTTCAAGCTGTCTCCTGGATTAGGAGCAGAGAGTGGAAATTAGGATTAGGAGCAGAGTGGAAAGAGTCAGGACAGAGATTATGATTCTTTTTTTTTTTTTTTAGCCAACCGCTCAGTCTTGAATCCCATTTTATTTTTCACATATCAAGTCTTACACACTAGGCTTCAGGAGATTTGCACTCAGTTCCCAGTTCTTGTACAGATTAATACAGCTGCAACCAGACATTTTATTTCTCTATGACTCAGTTTCCCGCACATGAGAAAGAAGCTAATTTTTAAAATAGGTCATTAAGATAAAATGAATAACATTTGACTTGCTTAGCTATTATTTTGATGGTCTATGTGAGCAGAAAAATAGCTCAAGGCAGTGCTCATTTAAAAGGGGGTGTAGGGCAAACCAGCTTTCTAGATCAAAACAAGCGAATCTAATTTCAGATCAGAAAGGTATTTTTATATTTATTTAATTATCTTGCCATTAATGTTTTGTTTTTGTTTTTTTTTAAAGGGAGGATGTTCAGTTTCCTGAAGTGATTCTACAGAAGCCTTTTTAAATCTTAATTTCTCTGAATGAACCAGCCAATTTCAGGACTAAATAATGATTACAACTGCCATTCACTCAGAAAAGCAATTTAACTTTGATCAGGACCTACCTCTTAGGTTTGAATTTAAATTAAGATAAGCCACAATTTTTGAATGTAGTTACTTCTAAAATGGAAGAGATCTTGCTGCTGCAAGAGACACGTGAACTCTTACCATACCAAAAATTCATGTTAGATAGTTGGTACTTGAAACACAATTCTCATTAAAATGGATTATAGCATTCATGTCCTGGAAACATGAAGAATAGAGACTAATGGATTAATCCATGGAGAGCGCCACAATGATCTTTACCTTGTCCCTGCTAGAATAGGCCTCCCACAATTCTTCTTCCTTTATTCAACTTCTAACAAACAAGAATGCTCTAGCTGAAAAGAATTCACTGAATTCTAAGTGGCCAAGAATCCTAAACATGCTTCTCTCCAGCTGTACAGTGTGACATAGCTAATGACACATTTGACTTTGCTCCAGTAAGTCCAAAACTACCTAATATCTGCATGTAAGAAAATCTACATCTGAAAAATGTTTCCAATATTTACACTAAATACATTTTAATGAAAGTGCACCATAAAAATAAAAAAGCCTACACCCATGAAAAGCCTCACTTGCATAATATTAAACACCTGAGATTAGGTGGAATCAAATTTCATTCTTTCCAGCTGTAGTGATTTAAAAAAATATATAATTTCAAGTGATAGCATTTATCACCATGTACTTTTCTAAAAGGAGAATACATTGACTGGTTCACTGTATTTTAAAGCTCCTGTGATAAAGCCAGGAATTAGACATTTGCATGTGAAAGGTTCTGCAGAGGAATGCTCTTACTTATGCCAGTAATTCTGCTAACTTCAGCATAGTGACCAGTGAATAGAGGACTCAACATTATACACATTTCTTTTCTACTACCTCACCAATTATATGTCTTAAATATACCCATCATAGATGCTAACTGTATGTAGAGATCAACTTTATAAAGACCACCAAGGTGATTAAATAACCCAGTGTTTCAATAACAGGTGACTAGACTCATTGATGCAGGGGATCACTTTTGGTCCAACGTTCCCGATTTCATTGCCCATGACCTTGGAGGAAAAAGTTCATATCTATGCTGCTGTAAAACTGGTATTTCATCCACATTTCTGCTTTGCTGCAAGAATACAGAATTATAGGACCATAAGGTACCTGGAGAGGTCACAGAGGTCATACAGATACAGCAATGAAGCATGAATCACACTTATGTCATCTGTGATCTAATGTTAACTACTTCCAACAAGAGAGGCTCCACAGCTTCCCTTAGACAGGATATCCCTTGGCAACCCTTCCTGCAAAGGATGCTTTTCCTACTGCCTAACTTGAAGTCTTCCTTGCTTTGATTGCTTGTAATATCTCCAGGTTTATTCATTGTGGACATAAACAAGTAACCACCTTTCTCCTTAACAACAAATCTACGCAACTAGAGGTCTCTCCATCTTTTCTCTGGGCAAAAGAACCTCTATTTCTGTCTTTTCTTAGAGGTCATGTTTTCCAGACCCCTCAACATACTCATTGCTCCCCCATGGATCTTACCCAGGGGATGCACATCATTCTTGCAGCTCTGTGCCCACGCCCCTAAGCCAGCATCTCCTGTACGCTGCCTGTCAATACAAAAGTGATACCTGACTTCTCAGAAAGTTATCCAGGTTAGTCACAGTCCTGAAGCTAACCTTTCCCTTCTTTTCCCCAAATGTGGTACAAAAAGTACCTGATCACTACAGCTGCAGATTGATAAAACAGAAAATTCAGCTCAGACAGAAGATTAAAATAAGAAGCTTTAAAATAGAATCTAATAAAGTTGACATTTTCCTCCAAATCTTCTATGCATAACATCAACAGCTTCCTACAAGATCCCTGTAGGCCCCTGCAAAAGGCTCTTTTTTCATCATCTTGGCTAGTTTGGCATCTGCTCTACACTGCAAGTTCCCAGCTACCTTCTTGAGCTTTTCCATATATCCTTGTGCAATTGAAATCCTTGTGCAAGAGAAAACTCTCAGTTTGCCTCCAGAAGCGTCTCCCAAAGAGCACCCACAGTTGGTCCCCATGAAGTAGCAGACTCTTCTTTCCTCTCTAGACATCATCTGGCCCAAAATGCAGTAGTCAGTGCAGCCTGCACAAGCCACCATCCTTTCAGCTGTCCAGCCACACCCATTGTAACCCATAATAAAAAGCTGCATACACTGATCCATGAACATATAAATCAACACTTCCATCTAAAACAGTTGTGCTCACACATCAGGTAGGTTCATAACCTTGTGGGAAGATCTGGGGGCAAGATGTGTCTGGCACAATTTTGATACAAGTTCTGTCCAGTAGATCAAAGTTTCTTAAGCTTTGGAAAGAGCTGGGTGTTTTCATACCGGTGAACAACCTCATTTTGGAGGGGTCTGTAGTGTCCCCTAGCATAGACCCAGCACAATTAATTATGAGACTTGGATAAAAAAAGCTGCCTAAGATCAGGAAGTGAACTGCAAAAGTGTGAATTGTCCTTGGGTACAGGTTAGCTAGCTCAGCTACAGTGACTCTTTGAGCCATACCTATGCAGAAGAACTACAGAGGTCTCTGTCACTCGAGCAGACCTTGAAGGTATTAAGAAAGTGAATGAGTGCTTAATATCACTCTCCTCCAAAAACATCCAGAACAACCCTGGAATATTATAAGTAATTGTATGGATAACGCCAAAATGGCCATTATTTTAATCCTGACTGGACTGCAACATTACATGGAGGAAACACAACTGTGCCTATTCAGTGTTATGTTTGACATTGGTATTATGCAGAGGACGCATTTCAAACAGCCTGTGTAAACCCTTTTCTGGTAAAAGTTGGAAGCATGACGTGCTGTTGGCCTTCAAAGCATACTAAGCAAGCTGTATTAACAGAGGTAGCTAAGTGTACATCAAAAGAGAATAGTTAAAACTTGACTTAAAATTTGGTATCGAGCATGCAGGATTTCAATTAGTGAGTCACTGCATAAAAAAGATGCACCTCTAAAAGTGAATATTAAAGTGTGTGACTTTAGTTCAACTGAGAACCTAATTCTACTTCTACCAGATTTTTGCCCTGCAGCCAGATTGAAAGATTTAGGGCAACTTTAAAGAAAAGAAAAAAAAAAAAAAAGAAGATTTTGGTCACAGTTTACTACAGAAACTCTAGATCGTTCACAACTTAATTTTAATCCACTGCCTTTCTTGTAACACCAGTATTGAATACTGGGGCAAAGTAGAACCTTTACTGTAAGGGAATTGCAGTTTTCAAACAAAGAATCTGATTTTTTTCAGCCCAGCAAATAGCAAGTTACAGTAGTCCATTTTCAAAGTATTAAGAGCAATGAAGAATTGTTTGAAGATTCCACCGCTACAAAGCAATGGAGCCTTCCAGTGCCTTGCCTGGCAGGAGCAGTACAGAATTTAACAACTAAGCAAACACAGCTTCAAAAGAAGATATAAGTCCATAAAGTCCTCTTGACTTTTCTAGGGAGGTGGAATTAATTTAGTTGCATCAAAAGGAATCAGGGTTCCTATCCCACTTTCCTTGCCAGTAGTAACTTTTGAGAAGAAGCAGAAAGGAGGCAAGGAACTGGAGAAGGGGTGTAGAAACAGAGTCCTGTAACTCCAGAAAGGGCAGATGACCGGAGTGGCAGATTCAGTCTGTTTTGCTTTTGTACTCACTTTGTTGTAGCAGTGTTGGTATTGGGGTAGTTTAATCTCTGCACATCCGCAGCTCCTCTCCACCTGTGTTTCAACGGTGCTCTCTCCCTCACTGACACAAGTCCACATTTGGCATTTTTAAAGCTAGTAATACAAATGAGCTTGAAACTCTTAAGCCAAGAGATTGGGAGTGGTTGATGGAACACTGCTCCATGCAAATGGCAGCACGTGGGTACAGGGCACTGCTCCCACCTTACTAGAAGATGCAATCGAGTGCAGGTCTGAGTACAGCCAGGCAGGAATAGGGTCAGCTAGGTGTAATACTACACAAATCCCTCCAAACTTTTCATCATTGCTGCTACCACCAGTAACTACTGCAGTGTTGGAACATGTTACAGCACTTAGATTTAAGGGTGTAGTTGTGGGGGGGGAGAGGGCTCTGCTTACACTCCATGGCATAAAGTAGAAAGGAATCTTATTTCTTAACCTGAAGATTGAAGATCCATCCAAACTACTCCAGTAGGTAGTTTTGCCAGTAGGTTTTTATTAGATTGCTCACACCTTTCTATATAGATGATAATTAAGATGTTGCCATGTGAGGCAGTTAACATTACATCATTGCTCAAAAGCAAACACTGGTTTTAAAAGAAATATTCTGGCCCATCATATTATAGTTATTTTTGAGAGAGTGAATTTTAGTTGAAGACCCTTCTGTGTGCAGCACAAGACAAAGAATCACAGTCCAAAATAGGGATTTTATAATTCAGAACTGTTCCACATGGCTGCCCATTCAATTAATATAATTCATTACCAAATCCCAACCCCGCTTGCTCATTGTCATGTACCAGCTATGGGTTGGATTTAGTTTAAAATGGTATTTAAATGGACACTAGCAGCATTTAAATATGAATCTATAGAAGTTTGGCTATACAAAGTCCACATGTCTGTAATCTAAAGACCTAACTCCATTCCAACACCTGTTTTGTATTTAACAGCAGGTCACAGCGGGTCACAGCTATAAAGGTTGATGGAATACCAGAATAAAACAAAAGCCTGGGTGAATATGCTCTCTCCATCGAACTACTAGCAGATGAACTATTAATCCCATGATGAAATTAACAGGGCACTTGTATTTCAAGAAAAAAAGATAGCCTTTTTTATGTTCATAATTTGCTTTGTTTTATATTCCATTAACAGCGCAGAATTATTACCTATCTTGACTAGATCTGACACTACTCAACCCCCTCCAAAAAACAACTTTTAAACATCTGGATTAAATAGTCTCTTAATAGTGTATTTTCCTGAAAAAAGTTTCCAGTAGAGTCTTACAGATCTCACTGAAAGAGCCTTATAAAACTTGGAGAGCTAGTAACAGAACCAGTTAGAGAGTGCTCCCTCATTTTGGTTTCTGGTCACTTTGGTCAATCATTAACTCAAAGACAGGAGAATGATTCAGACTTGACTGCACTAATCCTCCACAGTGAGTGCTCCTGATTCTACAATGCTGAGTCAGAAAGACACGAGGAGCAGACATATAGCCCTCCTGAATGGTGCTGCCATCACCAATGGGAAGTCCATGCCTTTGGCATCAATGCCTCATCTGGAGCTCTGGAACAACTGTTCTGCCTGACACAGTGCTCCTGCTCCCTAATCTGTGGAATGAGACAGGCCCACAGGTGAAAAGCAGATGATATCTATGCTGCTCTTGGTTACATCCCACTGCTATGGGACCTGCTGTTGTACTTCTAAGATGTGTGTAGGGCAGTTGAGTGGCAAGAAGCCACATGTTTCAAGCTAGGGAGTTATGTGAGCACATAACATGTAGGCATGAATGCCTGACACAAGGAAGCCAGGAAAAGCTCCAGATACTAAGTGATAGAGATACCGGCCAGCCTGCTCCAGAGCAACATGTACCACTACATACCATTTGGTCTGGGAAAAGAAATAGATTTCTTTAGCATGGCTAGGCATAGTCAAAGCAAGTCTAGAAACTAAAGTGAGCTTAGACAGCTTGAGAAGTGCAAAGTACACTCTTATTCTTCCATCCATCTGATCTGAACATAAGCAGTAGGGTCTTCTATTTCTATTAGTAGATTAGAAGCAACCAGGTAGATGTTGACCAGAGAACCTTTTTTCATTTCATTAGAAAAACTAAAATACAACACATGCCTGCTCCTCCCTGTGAAGGAACCACACCATAGAGTTTGCTGTCCTAGCAAGGACTGGAGCCTAAAGGATCAGCCTAATCTTGAATCTGCAATACGTGTTGCAGCCTTCACTCATCTGATAGTCTGAGAAACACTGAATCCAAGTGATTGGAAATAAACATGCCCTCACAATGAAATTACAAATTCATAATGAAAATTATGCATTATGTTTATAAATCTGTTTAATATATTTGTATGTGTACATACACCTGAAATTATAGTCCACCACTCTAGAGGAAGAACATCTAGAACAAAAACCTAGTGACATTCCTCCTGAACTTCTGTCCCTGTTAGTTACTATTACCTACACTATAGCTGACACACTTAATGTTTGTCCACACTTACACACAGACCAGAACTGTTATCTTAAAAAACAATGCAAGTGGACAAAACTTAACTTCAACAAAGCACCTAATCTGCAGCCAAATAGCGCACTTTGATTTAAATTGAAGTAGCCATTCCACCTAAAATACATACCTCAGTCTGAAGTACCATGCAAATACAATACCTGTAAAGACTGTCTGAAGATAACTGTATATAAGGCAAAGTCAGGAACAATAAAGATAAGGTTCTACTGAAATGAGGATTTGGAAAGTTGGTGTAAGTCAGAGGCAAGTTCTTGCCTATTTCTGTTCATCCGTGGAATTCCCTACGGGCAAAAATGCCTGCGTTGTTGCATGTGTGATTATGTGATAAAATGAGAAAGGCATTCTGTACCAACAGCTCCTTAACATGTCTGCATCACTGAACAATATGGTGAAGGCAGTTTAGATTCAAAACCTCCTACTTATTTTGGGTCATACCTGGAAACACAGAAATCACCTGACAAAACCCCCACACATTTCCATCTATTGAAATAAAGTTCCATCATCACATTTCTAAAATATCTGAAGAGCAATGCAGGAGGCAGTGTTGCCTTCAGAGAAGTAAAGCATCAGAAACTCAGGCTGACAACTAGCTGGATTTGTTTAGTGTTTGGAACAATCTGGTGGAAACCAAAGGAATTTAGAGCCTGGAATTGCTTTTGATTGTTATTTTCCAACTAGAGCATGAAAAAGTGACACAAAAGAATCCATTGGGAAAGATGCAACACTATCAGTTTTGGATCAAAATCATTGTCTGGTTAAAACAGAATATGTTATTTCAAAATCATGGTCAATGAAAAGAGCTCAAACACCGTTTTTTTTGCAGGTGCTCTGCTCAGTTTTTTTTTATTCAGTAAAGTTTTACTAGTTTAGTGAGGGTTTTCTAATAATCTTATCAAGGGTTTTTGTAAAAGTTACATCAAAGGGGTAACCTGACATCTAAATCAAAAAGATTTTGAAATTTGGAAAAATGAAGGGGTTTTTTGGTTTGGTTTTCTTTTTGTACAGCACCTGTGTATTCTGACAGACAAAGAAACAAGTCAAAGTACCATATATCACTCATGCCCCACAGTCATGCCCTGAAGTTGAAGGCTTAAGCTTCAGCCCTCATCCTGCAACACTCATACATTGTGTACAAGCAATTACCTTTGAATTCAGTAAGGCTCTAGCCTGGCGGTTTGGGGTTTAGTGTGTGCAAAACACATCCTGGCTCATCTAGTGCCACAGATGCCAGTATATCATGGCAGTCAGAACCAGAGTTTTTACAGTGAGTTTTTAACTATATCTTTTAATTCTTTCCACTGCAACTGGGAAACAGTTTGCACTTTTCATTAGACAACCTGGACTACCAACTGCTTTGGTGCTAAGCCCATACCCCTATCCCTCCTGTCCTGCCATGCACTCAATCCCAGCACTCACTGTGGCTGTTGGACAGTGAAATTCAGGTGTTCAGTCATCCTCTCTCCAGCTACAAGCCCTCTTTTCTACTGTAATGACACCATAATGCATCTAGACTGGGGGTAAACCATTTGGAAAGCAGGATGCTCATGCCCTCTTTCACTTTTTAAGCGGAGAGCTTGGAAGGCACCTGGAATGCAAATCCTGAATCATCAAAATCAAAAAAAGTTAGTCCCCGACATTCTTGGAGAGCAGCTGTGCAATGTTACAGAGGCCCCAGTGGAGGCTGCAAGTACATAAAGACATTTTCCATGGTCAGGCACGCACTTCACTGACCTCACCTTCACAAAACAGGGTTCATGCTTTCAAATGTTACCACACACTTCCATCACCCTCATTCTGCCCAAGTCTGATTACAAGGGACACAACTGATCTGGAGGATCTAGAATTGCCCAAATCCTACTTTTGCCCTAACTCCCTACTGGGGAAATCTGTGGTGCCATGAGAAGAGATTAACCAAAAATGGCAAGGTGCACATATTCCCAGAGAACACAACTGAAGTCTAATACAACTGCTGACTCAAAACCACTTCCCAGTTTTTGTAGGGATGCTCAGTTTGTCCCTTCAGCCTACTGCGTGATTGTCCCAAAGTCTCCTTAGGAGTAATGGCCAGCTAGCTCAGATGGGAATACACTAATGCTCTGCTGGTACTCCTCAAGACCAGGAAAACACCCTCCACCCCCTCACAAAAAAAAACAAACAAACCAAAAAAAGACGAGGAGACAGGGTCCCCCATAGGAACACAGGAGATAAGCTTTAGTTACAGCCTGGCTTGGCAAAGAGAAATCACAGCTCTAGAGCAGAAGGGAAGAAGTGAACATGAGAGTTATTATCTCAACTACACAAGGTTATAAAAGGCAACTGGCCTTTCCATTCCTTCAATAAATAATATCAACAAATATTTATTCTTTTAAAAAATTGATTGGTGCCTAGCATGAAAACAAAAAGCAGTATCTTACAGGTTAATGTGATGATTTAGAGCTGATACAGCTGCACCACTTTGTTATCTGTTGCTTTTTAGTTCATGCAAACCTCTCAGGCCACATTGGTCATCATCACACATGGACAGGGTGGAGGGCATAAGTTCTTTACTCCACTTAGCTAACTTCGATTTCAGACACCAATATGCAAGGCAGTGAAAGCATTTCCAAAGAACAGGAAGACATCAAGTATTTGGACTGCAGTGGTCTTGTATCATTGAGGAAGTTTGTTTTTTAAGTGATAAAACTGTATGACAACAGCACAGCCAATCTGAATCTTTGCAGATTTATAAGTAGGTAGCTATAAATTGCAGTATATTCTGATGTTCTTTACCAAATACAGCATTAAGCTGACAAATTATACTAATACAGTATGATTTCAAGGTGTATCCACATTTGCAACATGTGTAAATTTCTCAAATAGAATCCGATGTTTGCTAATATGGTACGATCTAAGTTAATAAGATCAAATTATGTCTGATCATACTACATTAGTAAATGTCACATCAAATTAGTCATTTTCAGAATTATAATGAAGCACAGAAAGCAACCAAAAATAACTTGTCCAACACAAGTAAGCAGTGCTGAAACGGAAAACTGAGCTAAATACCAAGCCCCTAGAGAATGCTTTTTGAATGCAAGGTTAGCTGAACTTTCTTTTCAGTCTTATTTCAGAGACCTCTCATACATGATTTAAATCAAGCAGAGTCTTGTCCAAAAGTCAGTAATAGGGGCTGGAGATAAGGTCAGGAACTAGGAGAAGTTGGCAAAATCTCTACTGAAAGGCTGTTAGTTCAGGGGTAGTCATCTTTCTGCATGGTTGTGCTCACTGCAACAGTTCCAAGTAGGAAAATTCATGAAAATCCACCGAACAGAAGTTTTGAAAGAGTAAGCACTTTAAATAGGAAGTTGCTTAAACAGTTATTAAACTTGCTTCCTTTCAGGTGTGTTATCTGAACTGTTGTAATAAGTCAGGCCTCGTAAGATTTTATTTTTCTTTTCTGTTACTGAAAACAAGTACTTGTCATATGTACATTTGGTATAATCTCAGTTACTTGCAAACATACAGAGTTTGGTTTCTTTGAACACAGTAGGAAAAACAAACAGCTTCTTCACTCAGAAAGCCCTGAGTCTGCCCTCAGCAAGTTCCTCAACCTGATGGTCCCTGGCTATGTGCTGATTTCAGAGCCACAGTTATCTTTTTCCATGTTCTTCCGGCAGCTTTGAAAGCTTCCTACAGATTTCCTCCATGTCCCTACATCTAAAGGTAGGGAATATCTCTTGAAATGCCCACATTAAAGCTGACCTGTCATGCAGCAGAGGCTACCCAAGTAGGGTGCCTATAATCTCAAAGCCTACTCTGAAAATAGAAGGCTGAAGTCAGTCCTGTCAAGCCTCAAGGATGTCTCACACACAACCTTAGCCAGAACATTTAACAAAAAAAAAAAAAAAAAAAAATCCTGGCACATGGCAGAAGCAGAAAGAGCAGGAATTTGAAAGAACATTCAGTGGTCCAGCATTCACTGGGAACATGGGGAACATCAACCTCTCCAAAGCTCCCCATCATCTATTTCATTGTGAGAGTGCAAAGAAAAGAGGAAAACAAAAATGAAATCAACCCAAGACAGTCTAGTAAAGGCAGCATAGGACAGGAGAGATTTCTTTTGCAAGGCTGAGCACAGTCTCCCTGATGGGAAGGAATTTTGCCCCTTTGCCACCAGGTAAAGCAGAGTCTAGGATTTTCCTAGGCCGTTGTATCAACTCCAAGAGACAAGGCTTTTGTCCCTTTTGATGAACTAAGAGACACTGAAGGGAACAAATACTTCAGTGATTTCATTTCTAACTTTCCTGAGTTAAAATATACCCAGCTATCCAAGTCTTCTGGATAAATCACCTTTATTCCCAGCTGAATAAATTAGTGCCAGCTGAAAGCGTTTCAAGCTCCAAGCAAGAAGCGTTTTTCTGTGTACAGAGTTCAGGGAATTGAAGGCTAAAGTGGTTGTGAATACCTAAGTTAACAGTTCAGGTTTTTTAAAAAGTAAAATTTAAAAATACACTAAACAAGATGTCCACTGTTGAAAGGAGGATTTCTAGCTACTTTCTCAGATGGAACATATGTTCGTTATTGTGACCTGTAGTGTTTAATATTAATTTTCTTGATTTAGTATACACTGGCATATACTTCAAAGACTATTTTTCCCCACAATGGCTTTACCAGGCCCTGTTGCTCATGACTTTTGTTTATTTGCTTGATATTTGTTTCTTTTTAATCCAAGCTGTCTGCATGAATTTTAACTCAATTATGGGTGTTTATATAAGGCAGTCTGTTCAGGGACAAAGTTGCTGATCCCCAGAGAAAGCATTGTTCCTATCCTGTCTGTATTTCAGCAGATTATGTTTAAACCAGACCTATCATCAGAATACACTCACTAGCACACAAGCTTTACATGTGTTTGGTTTGAATGGAGTTGTTATAATAGACCACCCTTTTGTTATTAGTAATTATGAATACTTCTGTTGGATTCTGGTATGTCAGTGGACTAGGAACCCTTTGTTGTCTTTAAGCTAATGTCTACATTATTCTGCATTTTCTTCTTCTAATCCTTCCTCTATCCTGGAGGATTTTAGCAACATTTTACTGTCATTCTGTTATGAAACTTGTTTTCCCTTGAGCTTGTGGCAATTTCATTAGGTACCTGAGGATCGTATTAAAAAAAAAAAAAAAAAAAAAATCAAATAACAACATAAGCTCAGCCAAAGGAAAAAAAAAATGTTTCTACTTAGCTCAAGACAAAAATAAAAGCAGATGGGAGGAGGAGGGGAAAGAAAGAGGGGGGGGGGAAATAAGGGAAGCATTATTTGCTGCATTTTGTTTAACTCCTTGCTGGCTATATTTTGTGGTGGGTCTCAGATGGCTGTGCAGTAGAAGCAGCCAGGCATCTCACTCCTGCTGTGCTCCACGAGCCCTTCTCTAGTCTGCAGCCTGGGATGGGTCACTCCTGAGGTCAGGAGCATCCCCTGGAAGCAGCAACAGTAAGTGTAACTTAAGGGGGGCAGCCGTTCGCTATTTTTTTATGGATGTCTTTACCTCTTTCACATGGAAACAAAAACTGTGTCCTAACAGTGATGTCTTTCCTCCACCCTGCTCTCCCAAAAGAAAAAATATCTTCCTTCTGGCTGAACAGAGCTTGAAAGAAAAGTGTTGGAGAGAGCCAAGTGTTATTACACTCCTGAAGACCCAGGAGACACTTCTGATCTTTTCCCAGGGAAATAGGCTTAGCTAATCCCAGAAAACACACATCAGTCACATGTCACAGACCATCCTATAAACTCCAGTCTCTGACTAAATCAGACTGCCTGGGACAGTCTAGCCATTTTGATGGGACAGGAAGACTTTCCACCATTTTAACAGGACAACATGCTATTCTTCTCACTATATCAGGTCAAACAAGAGGTTCCTTCTTCTTGGGACCTGTTAATTACATACTTGAGCATTTTCTGAAATATTATTTGGCTATACATGGGCATGACTGATGAGAGGCATCCTATTGACCTCTGCTTGTAGGACCCAAGCGCCACTCTTATTATCACCTCATTCATATTCATTTGAAGTAGTCATTCAGAAACTCAAGAGCTTGGACATGTAGTGTTTGCATTTACCAGGTAAGTGATCTGAATCTAGCTAACGTTATCTAAAAATGGGTATAAATAAGGAGTAAACCAACTCAAGCCAACTTTCTGTGTAACATTACTGTGCAATCAAAAGTTTGAATATACGTACAAGTTCCAGGTAATTAAGCACAGTTCATTGACACCAATACAGTAAGCAGCATAGCAAAGCTGGTAATGAAGAAAACTCCTTGGCAGAGAAGGCAATGTGTGCTGCTAACACTGTACAAATAGCATTTTAATCAAAGCCAGGTTTCCACAAGTCACAAGCCCCGATCTCTTGGCTTTGGCCTTGTGTCATTTTTCTGTTACACCCAAGCTCATCTCTGTAAAATTATAGCAGTATTATATCTTCACACACACTCCCCTGGAGAAAAGTAACAACATCAGTAAAACAAGCTTTTCATACATTTTTATATAAAAAAATATTTTAATTTATGGCCACAACACACGGACAATACCACACAGGCCTTTGCCAAGCACAGAAAGATGGAACATAAATTGGTCTTTGGAGTGTGTCAGTACAACAGCTGTGATATATCACTTTTTTCCAAAAAGGAGATTTTAAAGTTGAAAATGGCTTATATAAAATTGGCTTAAAATTAGTTAGTGCCAAATTGAACTGAATAATTTCTAATTTTTTTTTTTAATAGTGTTAAAAGATAGCAGAAACAGTTTTGCCTTGTGTTTGAGTATCTTGACTCAAGTTTCAAAGCAAAAGATATTTAATTGGCCAATGCCCATTATCCCTGAGTGATAACTGGGCAAATGAGTCCTTGAATTGGCTTTGATTATTGCAGCTTAAGATTTAAGAGTAGAAATAAGACTTCTCCTTTTGTTTTTAAAAGGGAGTCATGCTTATGAGCAAGAAAATTAAAACAGGACTTTGTTCATCACAGGACAATTCAGATATATTTGAAGACAGAAACATGAAAAAACTTCAGTTTTAATTCCTCCAGGGTTACTCACCGTCAGTACTTGCCCTTTCTCAGAAGCAGTCCTCCCCTCTAAAGTTTTTTACATCCCTTGGACATGGGGGATGCCTGCATCAAGACAGATATCTAGGAACAGACCAGCATTCAGGGAAAAGCAAGATTTGCTGAAGAAACTTCTTAGTGAACTGAAGAGTTTTCTTTACTGCAAGCTCTGCACTGGTTTGTGTGTCCTCACTAGCCTATGCAGACACCACGAGATCTCGATTTTATTATCTTCAGCATTATTGAACAATCGATTCTAGTCTCACCTGGTGCCCTTGAATTAAGGCATGTAACAGCATTTTCATCTTCACTTCCTAATGAGCAGCCCTCAGTGACCTTCATGAGCCAAAGTTGGCCAAGTGTATTATTCTTTGTCTGAGCACATTATACGACCCAACAGGACAGAGAAGACTACTTCTACTGCTCCACTTACACGAGCAGGATCCCAAGCAGCACCCCAGAGCTTACTCTATAATAAGCTGCTTGTCTTAAAACTCTTCAGCCACTGAAGCATCTTTCCATTTTAGCATTAGATGAGATGCAGACCTGTGTTTAAGGCAATGGTACGCAAGGGTAGTCTAGGATTTAAAAGGCCATCCAAAGCCTAATTATTCTTTTATTTCTTTGCCAAGGCTAATCCACAGCTGACCTGTGCCTAAAGCACACCAGACAGCCACAAGGTTCAGCCCATTCCTTGGGCATCCACCCCAGGGTGGGATTAAACAGACACATACAGCACCTGTTTCCTTCTGTGGAACTGTTCTGCACAGAGACAAAGAATCTCCCTATTTCCCTCTTACACATGTGCATCGATAATTAATGACCCCTATACAGTCAATTGCTCCTTCCAAGAGACAGAAAAACCAAGATTACCCACTCTTCACTCACACTGTAGAGTTTTTGCAAGGCAGAGACGATATCTGGCCAGAAGAGTTAAAATAAAGCCCCTCTCCCAGCCTCTCAGCAATTCCGAGGATTTATCCATACCTTATAAAACTCCGCAATACCGGAATGCTTTTGAAAATCTGCTTTCTGCTTGCAGAAATGAGCAGCCAGGTGGACACCAGCCTCCTTCCCTGCAGGACAGATAAAGCACAGAAGGGTCACTGTGAGGTCTTGTTACCAGGACTGAGTCCTACACTCTGGGGAAACTACCTCTTTGCTTAAAGGCATAAGCATCAACAAGGACCACTTATTAAAAAACAGAAATCTGAAGTCTGGAGATATTTTTGTGTAGGGGTTTCTATTAAGATACCTTAACTTGTCTCAGATCTATTGGGCTGTTTCATCGATATTTGTTTCTTTTCCTCCCATTCCCTTCTCTGGTTTAATCTCCTAAAATGTCTTCTCCCCATTTGATTTTTTATTTTGTGGAAGAGGCACAGGAAGCAAACAGAGCTTCCTAGAATCAGCATCCAGATAGCGCCCCCCAAAATAAGGCAACTAGGCTCAGAGCACTGCAAAAAAAGGCAACTTCCAAAAAAAGACTCTGCTACTTTACCAAACACCCTCGTAAGGTAAAAAAAAGGGGAGGAAGGAAGAAAGCACAATTTTCTCCCTACCCCAAATCCTCACCACATCCAACCTCCACACACCTCAGTTTCAGTCAAGCAAGCTTGCTGGAGCAAAGTCATTTTAGGTGTAAGGGAATCCCTTAATTCAGGACAGCTGTCCCTGCCCTGACACCCCCCATGTACTTAGGGCATGCAGCTGTGATCTCTCTTCTGCTAAAGAGAAGCACTTAACCCCTTCCCTGCTAATCCCAAATGAAGGCTACAGACACTACAGCAGACAGAAAGTGAATGAGACTGATGACTTTTTATGAAACCTTGTGCATATGATTGCTATCAACTTTACAGCTGAAACAGATTCAATTTCCAAACAGTAACAATTGCCAGACTTTGCTCTTCCCCTGCAGAGTGACCACACCACATGCCATTCTGGTTTCCCCTTTTAATTTCAAATTTCTTATTTTCTGGGATTTCATAACCTGGCAATGAAACACAGTCTCCAGAGGTTCCTGAACGATGCTGAGTTCAGTAGATCTGCAGCATGCAGAATAGAGATAACAGATGGTGCGTTTGCATTAGTGTCATAGTTCAAATCAGATAGACACTTTAAAGACAATGCCCCAAAGGTTCCCAAATTTGGTTCATGCTGCAGAGAGATGCAGGGGCATGTGAACTGGATTGCTTGGGTAACTTCAGAAGTATTACTCCATGTGCCAGAGAAAAATACCTCCCTGATAACAAGGGCGTTGCCAGTAATTGCAAAAACCAGGTGGTAGAGGAAGAGGGGGTAGGTATTGATATGGAATGGACCATGTTCTTTGGTCAGCTTAACATGCTGGCTGAAGAGAGAAGGGAGGTTTGTTAATGAGTGTGCATCCCCCACCTTCTGTGAAGGCATTTTGCTCCCTCGGCCTCAATGTTTCCCACACATATGCTCACTTCTAAGCCTCCTGACCTGAATCTTCTTTAAGGACCCTCCACCACACCACTGTACGTGGGGAAATTTATTGTTTTACAGTGGTTTTACCGGAAGGACAAAGAGCCTTATATAGAATTACAGAAAAAAGATTCTGTAAAAAAAAAATTTCTTACAAAAACATGGGGCCCAGCCTGAAGCTTACTGTAGCCTACGTGAATCAGGAGTAACTTGGTAAGCTGGTGAAGTTAAATGGACAGAAGTCAGAGCAAAGAAGAAAGCAGAACTTTTAGCCTCGTAAAAAGCAGTATGTGTGTGTGTATTTATCCAAAGGCATTGAGGTCTAGGGGGTCTAGATGGATGGGGGCAATGGAGGTCTAGTCCCCCATTAGTGCCACCAGCTGCCACACACTGTCACTTCACATGGTAGCAGTCATATGGCCTCAAGACACCTTCACTCTTCCATCAAGACAGAGCTGCATCTGCCATTAGCACATTTCAGATATGATTTTGGACTCTGTATGTGCAGGATTGCCCTGCAAGCTTCTGCATGCCATTTGGCAGGGGTTTATGTCATTATACACAGTTAATCTGTAGCCTTCTCCCTTTGGATTGGGAAGAACAAGCTACAACTGTACTCAGCACACACCCTCACTGGGCTGCAGATTTTATCCTACATCTGGATCTGCTCACTAAGGAAGTCAAGCACTGTAATATATTTTAAAAACACCAAGACTTGTAAACGCTGCAAGAAACGATTACTGTCTCTAAGTGATCAAGAAGAAATATGCCCTTTCATAAATGTGAACCATCTGACCCCAGAAAGGAAAAAAAGAACAAACAAGGGCAAGAAACTGCTATTGCGTACAGTTGGCTTAATCTTAACTGCGCTACACAGAGACCTGATGCTGTTAGGGTTACACCGAGTGTGTGTTGACCCCACTTATAGATGTAAGAGGTGGGTGATCCCTTCATATTTTTCAACAGCTGGAACTTGCATGGGCTTAAATACTGTAGTCAGGTGGGCAAAAATACTAGAGGCTTCCTGGTACATGGCTACATCGGAATGATTAGTTTAATTTCTGGGTCATTATAGGAATCAATTCTGGTGTTGTGGACCATTAAGCCAGTTTGGTTTGTCCCAAAGCACTTGGTCATTATTAGCTCAGAGTCAATAAGCCACATCACACAACCGTAATCAATAGATGAAAAAGAATTTTGAAGGAAAAGAAAGAAAAGGATGGATTTTGATCTCACATAGATCAATAATTTCCCAGAAATTGGTGGAATTCCCTGATGTAAAATCAATGTGAGCAAGTTCAAAATTGAGTTGTTTTGCTTTGTCAAGAAGATAAAATGGAGAGCTTGGGCTGTGCCTTTAAAGACAGACATTATAGATTAAATTTTATTTGTAATAACTTGCACTCCAGAGATTTTCTCCCTATCTATAACCTTGAAATATCTATGTTCAGGGGGAGGATAGAGGGATTTTGCACATCTGCCTGAAAGGAACCTTTGATAGTACTTCAGGTCAATCATTCACAAAAACATTTACCCTCTGTCCTCGCATAGAGATAGACTAACTGATGCACCATTTAAAAACAGTATTTTCATTTAGCACACACCATTGGAGATGTCTGACATTTATTCCCCATTTTTTTAGCATTGACCAAACGTGTAGCCTGACCCAAATTTCACCCATGGGGATGTGAACATCTTCAAGCGAGCAGCCCCGTTGCCCCATGCATTTTGTGCAAGTATGCTGTCATTGCAGATGGGCTTCTGAGCACTGTTAGCATCAGACTATCCCACCCTGGGCTGTAACACTCCTTGGCGGATAAATCCCAGTGTGACAGAGCTGGTGGCAGCCTTTAGGGACCCCTTGAGAGAACAGCTGTTGAAGGATATATAGGTGGACCAAGTCCATGCAATAGGTGTTTCCAAATCTTAGACTGAAATACATACGTAGGTAAAATAAGCTTTTTTGCTAGTGATCCTTCAAAAAAGTTCCAAGATGGTTTTAGATTACTAATTGGCAAATATTAAAACACATTTCACATAGGACTCCAAAATATGTGTAAAAACACACATAGTAGGTAAATGCATGTTCTGCTGAGTTCAGATATAATTAGTTTGTATGTCACCATTCAGTAAAGCAAACAGCAGGTTGTAAAATCATAGTTATATGTGTTAACTCTCAGGCTATACACAGGCAGAAGAGGATCCCTTTATGCATGCAAGTTAATGAGTTATAGAAAGCTCTTCTTTCAAGTCCAAGCAGGACAGGGGATTAGTGAAACCGGTTTTCACCTCCAGAGTTTGAACTTGTGTTTGACCAGTCATCCAAGCAAGATGTAAGTCATATGGTCTCACCCCTGTGAATGTAAGAAAACCTGTGAAAGTTACAAAACAGCGAAGCACACCTTGATGTAAGGATCTGCCTCTGCTTAAAATTTCAAAGGAAGCTTTTGATGAAAGAATAACATGATGTGCTGACTACAGTCTCTGAAAGCTCAGTATATCTCTGAGTCCACCGTATCTGTGCAGCAAGTCAGAGGCTGCAATCTTCAGAGTATGGGCAGGGGTTACTGCAGGGTTACCCGCAGCATGAACCTCTGGGCACTCAGTTATTTTGCAGTAATTGCCTGTTTCTAGCTGCTACAGCATTTCCTGCATATAAGAAGTTCACTTCTTAACTGAGGTATTGCTCATTTACTGGGTAGCTGGTAAGAGGCAGCTCGTATGGGTAGTCAAAGAGCTGCAACTTCAACGCCCCATTTTCACTACAGTGACCTGTTCAGATCCTCACTCTGTAAGAAAGTTACAGCTCCAACAGCAATTTATAATCACTGATAACTGGTAGTGTTGCTCCTTTGAGCTTCTCTGAAAATCCTAGCCAAAATGGTCACCTCCTTTGGCTATCAACTATCCCATTCACTTACAATGTAAGCCCAGAAGATGGAAACACTAAGAAAAGTCACTCCACTAGAGTTGGATTTTTTTTTTTTTTTGCTGTAAAATATTACATCTGTGCCTGCAGTAGTTCATTTTAGGGTTCTGACATTTGGCAAGCCCCCAGAAACCCCGTGTTCACTAACACCACAAGCTAAATGCTCAGCAAGGTGACTGACAATGTTACTCTCTGAACCCGCCTCTTCAGGCTAAATCTTTTCAGAGAGGGAAAAAGGTGATAGCTTAGAAGAGACTCAGATAGAAACTTCACACCCATTCTGACCACCCAACTGAATATCTGTTCCTGTCCCTATTTCAACTCTTCTCCAGTTACTGGTTGCTTTTTAATGAATGTCAACTGTTAGGATGGGAAGCACTGTCAGCATGGAGTAAAGGTCGTGATTAAGAACACAGATTTGTTTCCAAATTATCTGTAAAAAATACTGGAGCATCATTACAAACCTCCAAGGGCTTTAGGCAATTCAACCTCCAACACCATTTATAGACTGCTTTGCTACAGCTACCCGAAGAATGATAGTGACAGCGAGATGTGATGACAATTTTTGCTCTGCGGACACTTGTGGTGGGATTCTTTGCCTCTACCTTTCATCATCTAAGGAAGGTGGAATTATTGCTGTTGAGAATTTTATGCGGTTGAGGGTGACAACAGAAAGGTTGAGTGAGTTCAGCTTTGAAGGTGGAGATAGAAGTTGGGCACAATAAGGACTTTTTATCAGACATTTCAGAGTGCAAATCAGTGCATGAAACTGAACTCTGCCATGAGGCAGAGCAACAGCTCTGTTGCCTTGCAGGTGTATCTATTACTGATGTAATGCATATCTGTGCTTCCAAAAAGTCACATGAATTGGTATTGTGTACGTTTTAATGTTTTGCTTGTTCTTCTTCCCTCTAAGAGAATAATTATGGTCTTACTTCCTCTCATTCATTAAACAAAACCTTGTTCTCAGCACAATGAAGAGTATTCCCCACCGGAGACACTTGCTCTTGTGCTGAGACCTTGTCAGCTCAGTTTCAGCCTAAAGCAAAGTTTTCTGGCTGTGTTTATAAGCTTTTCAATATAAAGGGTTTATAATGGAAATTGCAATTTTGCCTCAACTCTGAGAGCCTGTCTGCCCTGCAATGAGGCGTTCAGTACCCTACCAGACTAGCGCACGTGCCCTCGGGCATTATGAAATGACCACTTTGCTGTGTGACAGCCAACCTCGTGACTTGATACAACTGTGTGGTACGTTGCTCCACTGATTTGTTTTTATAGGAGAATAATTAATTCACAGTGACTGACATTGTTTTATTTCCACCCCATCACTGACATCTTGTCTGAGTTACATCATATCCCACAAATTGCGTATCTTTTTTGGCCGCTGATGCTCTCTATTCCCTCTTCTTTAGTATGATACTCATTATAATCTGCTCTCTTATACTAAGGCCAAGACTCCTGCTGTGTTTCCAGGTAATGTATTCTTTTACTGAGTGATTCACTGGGGAGGAGAGAGGAAAGAGAGAAGGAAAAGCCTTGAGAGGAAAAATGTCCAAGTTTCATGATTTCTGAGTCTCTGAAATAGTTCCAAAATTCC
>NW_008824369.1:1417453-1421104 GCF_000699105.1 Pygoscelis adeliae
TCCCTGCACGATGAAAGCACTGGGCTTTTGTATTGTTTGTTTTATTTTGCAATATTTTATGATTCTCATATATTCTGAGTTGTGTTGATTTGTGACTAGTTTTTTGTCATTACCCTGGGAGGAATTTTCTCTGGAAACACAGGAAAGAAACAACGCCCTGAAGTGAGACACTGCAAAT
Organism: Pygoscelis adeliae; assembly: GCF_000699105.1. NCBI lineage: Eukaryota > Metazoa > Chordata > Aves > Sphenisciformes > Spheniscidae > Pygoscelis > Pygoscelis adeliae. Next base: position 1,417,632 of record NW_008824369.1, read on the forward strand.
GAGCAACTGCCATCAGACGATGGATTCCGTTATTTACCCAGTTCTTGCAAAATACGTATGACTGCAGCATCTGATCACCTCCCAAAATGATAAAGTGAAAATAAAAGTATCTTTCTCCCCCTCCCTCCCCTTCCCATTTACCTCCTGCATGAGCTCTGCAGGCTATTACATACTGAGGAAGAGCCACAGTCTTCCCCAGCCAGGGAAGTAGGCTCTGTGATTAAAGAGGTAACCATGGATGCAAAACATATCAGCTCAATTCCATCCTCCAACAAACATTTTCTGGAGCAAACTGCCTAGTACAGAGCATCTAAAGTCCCTTGATTTGTAATGAAACCAATAGAAGTTATAGATTTAAATCCTGTTAGACTCCAGTCTCTCTCTGTCTCAGATGCAATCTGTGAAATGAGGATATTAGCATCTACCCAGCTCACAGGCAATAATTGATCCATGTAGATACAGAAAGCACTCAGATTCTGAGGCCACGGGAGCTGTAGAATATCTAAGAATGATGACTCCATCTCCTGGCTCTGGGGTTATTCTTGATTTACAGAAATATAAATGAGACCAATTTCTCACCATTCATATTTGAGAACAACTCCACAAAAACAGTGATTCCTTGAGCACTAGGATTCGGAGACGTAATTTCCTATGGATTTCCATCTCTATGCCAGGAGTCCCTCTGGATCCTCTAATAAGCACTGAATTCATGATACAGCGGTTCTTTTAACTGGGCACTAATAGGATTTCTCTTCTTTACCCAGCCGCCTACATTCATGAAATGTGTTGAGCTTATTCTCCCTACCTGTCTGTCTAACCGGCCACTAAGGCTCGTTTCCACTAAGAAATTGCCTTCACTAATTTAAAACATTCATATCCTCAGCTGCTGTAGCAGAAAGGGTATAAAACCTAATACAATTAGTTTCAAGCCAGCTTTACTTACATCGGAAAAAAAATACACTTTGCTTTCAGTTCTGATCTCCCAAAAGACTTTCATCATTTCAAATTCTGTTTGTATATCCATGGAACTATACTGACATCAAATCAGCATAAGTTAAGTGAGAATCAGTTAATGGAAATTTAATCTATATCACTTAAAATTTTGTTTATCAAAATCTTGGCTTCACTATACAGCATAAGGGGTAGATACAGAGTATTCTTGCTACAGCTGGTAGAACTGCTCCCGATATGCTAGTTTAACTAAAGGCAAAACTGCAAATATATCCATATCTAGGGAAAGTGGGTAAAATCCTGGTTTCAACTTTGTAGTTGAATGTATAGGGCAATAATTTCACTATGAGTTTTCTCTGGAGCAAGGGTGATTCCACCAGCTTAGAAGGGTGTTTTCATGTACCATATTGTTCCATAAAGGAAAAAAAAAGCAGCAAAAGCTAATTTTCATTAGAATTGGCTTGACTGGGTTTATAAAGGCTTGTAATAAAGAAGCACCAACTTCGAAACATGTACACAAGCCCAGTTTTGAACAACAAGCTTCTGGTGCAATCTGCATTTTTTACCCATTCTTTTGCTTCAAAAGCAAATGGGCCTTTTTTGGAGTATAAATGGAATAATGTATTTTGGACAGCTTTCACATTAGGTGTCATTTTATGAAGCTGAGTTTCTTATTCTTGGCTACTCACACTAAAGCTGCAGTTCTTATGAGCACATTTTAATATATCAATTTATATTCAGAACAAAGAACCTAGGGTTATCCCATCATCAGGAATCCTTATGAGCTTGATTTTTTACTGTTTCCATCATGTAGGATTATGGTTTCCATAGAAAAATAAAACAAGGTTTTCCTTTATTTTCTTTTTTTTTTTTCTTCTTTTCTTTCCTCCCACAGTTTATTTTTAGAATAGCAAATACTTTTGTGGGTTTGTTTTTTTAAAAAAAAAAAACAACAAGCATTTGTTGTATATTATAAATTGGAATGGAATGTGCCTTTTCCCACAAATGCTTTAACCTGCTAGCCAGATGTGTAGTTTGGCACACTGACTGAACGCTGGTTCTCTCATGTAAAGACCCACAAGACAGTTTGGGTCTGATCTGTGTTATCTAGCAGGGAAAACTTCCTGCATTATCAACCAGTACCAGGTAAGGGTTCCTTTCCTCCGTGTTTTTTTCAAAGCATTGAGAAAACCCTATAAACTCTAAACGATTTATGTGAAAGTATTGAAGTGCCTATTAAAGATGCTCAAGTAGGGAAATTTTCACTAGCATGAAGTAGTCAAAAAAGAATCATCTGTTTCTTCTCATCGATACTCTGAAATCTGCTACTTATTCACAAGACAATGAGATGACATGTCAGTATTGTACCATTTGCCAGAATGTATATGTGTGTTTACTAAGGCAGCATGAGTCTATAACTCTCAAGGCAAAATTTTTTTCCAATGAAAAACTGCAAAAAGGCATCGATTCCTCCACCTTCAGAAATTATATTTTCTTTTCAAAAAGCATTTTAATGGAAAATTCCTACTCAGCTCTTCTTTGCATAAATTCTTATAGGAGTAGAAAGAGTAGTGTGAATTCTTTCGTGCTTCTCGGTGGGTGATAGCATCCCTTGAGGGCAGAAACTCTTTGCAGCATTTCTTGTACAGAGCTACACCGACCTCCGGGGGACGGCGCACCAGCATATAGCTCTGTGTGTGTCATGGTCCTTGAAGGCATAACCAACTTGGTATTTTGGAGTTTTCATTTATATAAGCATCTGTGAAGGAACATGCTCTTAAGTATTTTGCTCCATTTAGGCCGATAACCTCAACTGAGGAAAGGGGAGCAGAGACAGAATTTACACCAAGATAGAAAGGAGCTATGCTTTATAAATGTCTCTGTCCATCAACTTAAATTTGTTTGTCTTTTTGTTGCCTCCTACACTATATTTCCTTTGCACAGCAAACTCCTTAGGCAATACCTTCAGATTTTAAGCTGTTTGGGTGTAGTAGCACTCTGCATTTTTACAGGGTGCTCCACCTCTTTCCTGGAGTCTTACCATGGTTTTGCAAGTCAAAAGAAATGAGAATGGACCTGGGAATCAATCCAGCTGTGTATTTTACATCAGATAATGCTGGAAAGATTTCATCCTGAGACTATACTCCCCACTCACTATGCTCAGGAAAGAGAATATATGCTGTATCTATGGGGAGAAAACACATTATACAGAAAGCTGGAGTCCAGAAAAAGATTCCTAAACCCCACCCATAACCCATTTTAAGAGAAATAGCATTCCAGCTCTTAAAAAAAACCCCAAAACTACTCAAACGTACCAAAGATCTTCAGGTCCGTTTTCCAGATGTTTGCTTTGGTTGTTTTCAAATCCCAGGGCTTGCTTTCTTTGCTATGTCTCACTTTAGTCACTGAAACTGAGATACAGTTTGCAAGAAGCTTCTTGAATGATGCCACCTAGAAAAATCCACGTGCTCACTTGATGCAGTTCATTAGGAATTTATCCAACACTGACAGCAGAAACAGAT
>NW_008824369.1:1421127-1430552 GCF_000699105.1 Pygoscelis adeliae
CTGCAGGAGAGAGCAATGGATGTGGAGTATTTGTATTTATGAGGAAATGAAAATGGAGAAAACCTCGGCTTTTGGCTTCTGTCCACTACTTTCCTTCACTTTAAAGGTTTGCCCAGGCTTCACTGTATCTCTGTATATTGTATTAGCCCTAGACTTACATACCTCTGTTTTCATTATTAGCCTACAGAGGAATTACTGGAAGACTCTGGTGTGTTATGTATCACATAAACCCTCACAGGGCTGCTATGGCAATAGGCTGTACACCAGCATTCATTTTTTAATGCTCTGGGGAATGGACTGATATTTCAGAGAGACTAAAAAAGTTGTCCCAAACTAAGTTACTTAGAGCTCAGTATAATTACATTTTTCCCTGCAGAGGTGGTAACAAGAGACTGTGTTTTGGGCTTCACATTCAGTATCATCCACTTTTCTGCAAAAAACAAAGTCAACTTCATTGTTCATCCTCATTTAGGATTACAAGAGATGTTCAGGGTCCTGTGCAAGATGATTAATGCCTTCAGCTGCCAGCGAGGCAAATGGGAGTTGAAGATGCTCAGGTTTTCACTTTAGTTAAATGGATTTCTGCCTGGACACAGCCACCAGACTGCGATATCCGCTCCTGTGGGATTGCCAACGGTTGTGGTTGCTTTGCAATTAAGGAAAAGCTCCTAAAACCGGCCAGGCTGCACCAGAACAGCATACCAGGACTACCTGTTTCCAGCAATGCTCAGCAGAAGATGCTCAGGAAAAGTGGCTAAAAATGAGGACCCGTATAGACCCACCTTTCCCAGATACAACCTCCCAGCCACCATCCAGAGCTTTAATTCTGCTTTGTGAAGGTGATGCTATTCTCTCAAATTTCCAGTCTGTTCCATGTTCATGGGGCAATGGCATCTCCCTGCAGACAAAGGACAACATTCTCCATTTTGATTTGTCCCTCTAACCTGCGCTGCATGTTTGAATCTTGTACCATGCACTCAAAAATCTGTCCCTAGCACCAGCAGCACAGATAAATAATATTTCCAGCCTTCCAAGAAGAGAAAGGGAATGAAGGACAAAAATGTCCCTTCATTTGTCTTTTGCATGCTGGGTTTTACTGCAGATTTATTAATGTCTGGGCAAAATCATTAGCATTCTTTGAAAAGTCTAACTCTCCAGCCAAAACTAAAATTAATTTGATAGATTCTCCTTGACTCTCGGTTATTAGGTGAGTGCAGAAAATGTTCATAAACATGAAGGACCTTGACACTGCAATCTCAAAATTGCCCTTGTAATAAATTAAAGATTTTTTTATCATATAATTTCTCATTGCACGTTTTGTCCTGCTCCTTCTTCCAAAGAAGTTTTTTGTATATATTTCAAGCTCCCTCACTTTCTCACAGTTGCAAGAACTTTTATGTGACTGAGCTGTGTATTTTGAAATATTATCTTTGCCAAATAGTTCTAACAGCAAACATGAAGTAAAAATGTGAGCAGTACTGTTCAGCATCACTTCAAGACTTCATAGTGTGCTACAGTTTAGTTCAGATGTTCATGAAGGTATTCTAATTAAAAATCCCAGTGGATTTGCTTTCTAAGAAAACTATCATTTACATGATAATGTTGTATGTCTTAGACAGAAACTGCAAATAGGCATTGAAAAGAGAAAGAAAGAAAAAATGCCTGTGCTGCAAGGACATTTATATATGAAAACTGGGTCAGAAATCACTTAAAAGATTACAGCTATAAGAAATACTGTGTTTTCAGCTGGAAAATTGGGTTTATCAAACTGCTTTTTAATTTTGATGATCTGATTGGAAATCTGACATTGTAACCTCTGTATGATATCTTTCGGTCCTCCCATTTCCATGTAAATGAGAAGAGAATTTAGCCCACTGAGTGTGATGGGAGTTTGCCGTAATAAGCAATGAAAGTTTGGGTCCAATATGAGAGACAAATCTGTGGGGGAAAAAGCAGGATCTCGCTGGGTACAGGTATGAGATGTTGTCACTAAAATAATACTGAGATATATTATTCCTGAATTTAAAACTGTAGAACCAAATTGTACTGTGTAGCCACATACATTTTATTAGATTATTCCAAAGTCCCTGTAAGTGGAATTTAATTATTTTTTTCTCTCTCTTTTTATATTATCCTTGGTGATAGTACCCATATGTCTCAAATATAAGATAATTTTACAAACTCTGTTTTGTCTTTTTATAAATATTTACATTTTCTCATAGGGCTGTTTCTTTCGTATAAGTCACGCTGTCTCTGTCTCACTGTTGGTCACACACTTTCGTTGCTTGTAAAACTGTACAACATGTTCACACACAGGATGAAAATGATAACATTCCCCTTTTGCTGCTGTCAAGAGCACATCGAATTAATTTACTTCAAGACTCTTGCTTTTTCAAATTTTAACAGTTAATAAACTGCTATTTTGCTTTAGAGATTCTAAACATTTTGCTTTCTCTGACAGTGTCAGAGGCTCAGTGTCACCCTTAATTACCAGAAACCATTGGAGATCTATTGACTTAGGTGGAGCTACATCACTCTGTAACAACTGAAGACCTGATCTCTAATGTGCTGTGAAAATCAAGTTTTCCCAGAAACGCAGTACAATGAACTTACAGGCTAAATAGGGAAAATGTGATCCTTTGCTGCCTTTTTTACTGCACAGTCAATTCATAAGGCACGTAGCATTACGGCAATCCACAAGCTTTATGTGGCTGGTTTAGAAGCTGAAAGAGACACCGCAAGTAATAGGCTTAAGCTTTCAACTTGGTCATATCTCAACCAGTTTCCCTACCTTTTCAATACTTTTTTCCACAGTGAAGACTCATACTACGATGCTTTTGTCTTGAGGCATTTTAGCCCAACCACTCTAAAACAAAATTGAAAAACCTATATAGACAGAAGTTCAACCTGTGTATATATATATGTATGGGAAAGTTATTCTTTCTCCAGGCTCTGCAGTCTTCAAAGTGGCTGAACCAGTTTAGTTCAAGTTGCCAGAAATGGCCTTTTCAGGCACACAGAGAGGTCATAAAGTGGTAAGTGAAGTTTTGAGCAATGGCAGCAGGGGACTGGGACAGAAGCTGTTAAGCCACCCTGGCTGTTTTCTGTGCTTGTGCTCCCACTGTGATTAACCAGTCAGCTGTACTGAGCTGGGATCCCAAACCCCACATCATCTCATTTGCTCCAGCAGTTCTTTTAAATCTGTAGAATAAGTTAGAGACAAAATAGAAGAATGAGTCTGGTGACTTATTGTAGGTGGATGATTAATTGTTCCAAGATTGCAGCCATGATTACAGAGCTTTCATCTCAGGTGATGCTAATTAGGTTTTTCATTCTTCTGCATGCATACGTGATATCAGAGCAAATTCACTGCAATAGCACTGGGGAGGCCACACGCAAAGCCCCTCTATCATCACCAACCAATCAGCCTTAAAAACTACTCATCACATATATGGTTTATTGAAATAAGGCACTGTCTCAGTTTATGCAGTGTCTAAAGCCCAAGGCCTCTGCTCAGGACAGTTTTGCTAGTCGGGTTTAGGAATCACCTATGGTAAAGCTATGCCCAGGTATGCCAGTCCACCCTGCAGCAAATCCTCCAACTGCAGAGCAGACAGACAGACAGACGATAAATCTGGTGTGTATGCAGCCCAGACAGAGTAAACACAAGCACTTTTCTTATCAGTGTTTGGGTAAAGCTCAGGCAAAGCCAGAAGCCATAGGAGACATCCACTTCTCCCTGCTCCCATTGAACTTGAAGAGGACCTGGGGTAGGTTTGTAAGGGATCCAGAGGAGCAGGCAATTAATGCCTCGTAGGCTGGGATCCACCGGTCTCAAAATGCCTGGCAGTGGGTGAGTGTGCAGTCCCTGCCCCAACTTGCAAATTCAAGTACAGTCAGAAGGAGCTGCAGAGGAGCCGCATGCCCTAACGGGGACTGGGATGGGGCTGCTCTCTGCCTGCACACCCAGAGGTCTGGAGAGCACAGGGAGTTAAACTGGTTACGCCACTGATGTGGAATCAGGCTGCTAATGCAGGAAAACAAGGAGGAGGGAGGAGGGTAAAGCAAAGCATGGGAAAGCACATGGGAAATTTGGGAAGAAAAGAAATAACACGAGCTATAACTGCTTAGTAAACATAATTATTTCTCACCCTGGGAGAACCCTGTTTTTCTGAATGTACCCTACATCATAACGGCACATGGAACAAATTAACTTGCAGCCATGACCTACATTAGGATCAGAAAAAGACTGTTCTAGCTAAAACAAAGTTGTGAGCTGATGTTGTCAAAATACTGAGCTGTTGTTTTCTTACAGCCTTTAGGATGATCCCCTGCAGCAAAAGCCTTCAATGTATTCAACAGCAGAGCATGTCTGCTAATAGCTTTCAGGCATTTAAGTCCTCAAATCCCTGGGAAGCATGGCTATCCCTCAGTCATTAGCCTCATTTGATCTAATGGGACAAGCACAAACAAGAGCAAAAACAATGAATTGCAGGAGTGGAAACAACGTTTCCCAGAAACATCCAGTAGGTGTGAAATATCTGTAATCCCCAGCATAACCACATCAAACTAGTGAGATATATATGTGCTTGGCACATCCGTACTAGTTTTGAAATTGCTTTAGCCCTTTTGAATCATATCCAAAGTAGGAAAAAGCCAGTACAATCTCCTCTTATGCAGAAGAGGCAAAGCAATATTTGTTTGTTCAAGTGGCCCTTGCACATAAACGAGCAATGCACACAAAACTTGCTGGCAGAATGGCTGGATCCTATTTTTGAAGCCATATTTCTTGCAACCTAAATATGCAAACCTAAGAAGGCAGAGATGGGTCTCAACCAGGACGTTGAGTCCCAAGCCCAGGAGCAAGCGCAGAATCTTCCCCTTCCCTCTGGCTGGTTTTAGTCTCGGTACGTTTTCAGCAGTCTGGCTCCTGTGTTCTCTTATATTCCCCATGTCCCAAATTCAGCCTACACCCTGTATGTGGAAATTAGCCTCTTGTGAAAGGATTTGCAGCAGTCTCCCATAACAAAAAGCTCCAGTGTGCTCTCCCTGTCACTCTATTCTCTGAGGCTGTTGAATTGGATATACTAACCCATAAGCAAACAACCTTTGCCAATGAACTTAAATATCAAGTCACAATTAGGAGGCTGCGGTTGACGACGCGTAACACAGAAAAGCATGACAAGACTGACAAAACTGAAGGAATGCCACAAAATGTCATCAGACATTATCAACTGCCATTGGGCCTGGAGTTTTCCTGGGGAAGCCTGCCAAGGAGGCAAGAGAGTACGATGTCTGAAACTCAGTGGCAAGTAGCCTCCGACAGTGTAAGAGACCCAGAGTTGTCATATATAAATCTCCAAAGGCTGGTGAAAAACAGCTAGTGAAAGCAAGTGAAGCAGCAGAGAGAGCGCTCTGGAGGCAAATGTTAGAGCCTCACCGAACCATATGCAACCCTACAAAGATAATGGCCCTAAATTACCTCTCACTCGTGTTGGTTCATTAAGAATTTGATAGGGCTCTACTGGTGCCACTGGAAGCCTGTTCAGAGAGCTAAATGGACTCTGGATCAGGCCCTAGGACTGGAAAATATATTAGGTCATAAAGTACACTATTACATATTTTATAAGGGAACAGCTATCAGTGTCTGCTCCACCCAGAAAACATACAAAAAACAGCTGGAAATAAGAACAGCTGTGCATATCCCAGCCTCTCTTTAGCTGCAGCTTCCTCCAGCTACTCCTCAGCTCATGTTAGAAAGACATTTCTATGGCTCCCTATCTGTAGGAGGAATCTTAAAACACTGAGAAAACAATTATGTTCAGTGACATATGTGAGTAAAATAATTATAGCATAAATAAGATATGCTTGACATTATTGTCAATTATTTGAGCTAACCTCTGGGTATGCAAATGTGGACAATGAGAGATGTGTTTGCAGGCATCTTTAATAAGTGCTTCTTACATCACAACTTTTCAGCCAAGATTTTGGTATTTGCTAGCCAGATTTAAAACTATTCTATGAATACAGTCCAAATCAGAGCATCCGTTGCTTATACATAAGATTCTTCTGTTGAGGTCTTCACAGAACAATGGGCAACAGGGATAGGTAGTGGGTGGAGGTATTGCTAATGAGACTACTACTTATCCCCAAGGCAGAGATTTTTAGACCTGTCTAAATTACCTGCCTCTTGGGCAAAATTCTTCACTCGCACTTGCATAACTGATTTTGATCACACGTTCTGTGCTAGATCCATTTGCAAGTCTACCACAATGTCATCCGCACTTCCAAGAGGGAAAAGAGATATATTAATCTGTAGATGGATGGATCCATGGTGCAATCTGGACAATTTTGCTTTTAATTTCTTTTCCATCATGTCTGGGAGTTGGACCAAATGGTGTTCTTTCATCATTATTTTCCTTCTCTTTTAATCATATAAACTAGAATATGTGTTGCATTGAACTGGCTGCTTGATCATTGAATCTAAATACCCTTGATCATTGAACCTAAATATCCAACAATTGATAAAGAAATTGGTTTACTTTTCTGGCATATAACCCTGGCTCCCTGGGAATAGCAGACAGGTATTTAATTGTTATAAGGACTTCTATTTATTTTCCTAAAGATAAATGATAAAAAATATAAATGCTGTACTTTGCAGAGTGCCCTTGTAAAATATAATGTGTCTGACTGGAAAACTTACTCAGAGTTTTCCATAACACATCAAATTAAATACAATCTCTGTTTGGAAAAGATTTACAGTGTGCCTAAGGCTGTTTTTAGTACTGCTCACGTGGAAACATCACACCATGCAAGTCTCCATTGTAACCCACGTGAAACTGATATTGCTTCCCAGGAATGCAATCTCATGGCCTGTGCTGGTGGACTAATGGATGTCAGTCTGCACAGATAATTGGAAGATTCCTGGGTTTTTAGTTCTCTGGAGTAATGCTAGCCTCAAGTTGCATATAGGACAGATTCTAGTAATTCACTGTCTCTTTGACTATGGCAGAACTACAGAAGTCTATACATAAGAGATGACTTTTGGAAACTAGTGTCGCTAATGCATATATATCACACATAGCTGTCCTGAAGTTTTAGGTGAAATGCTTCTCCCGTCTGATTTTATCCATATGATAAGAAGTAGAACTAAAACAATTGCTCAGTCATGACAGAAAAGCCCGAAGGTGATAATATCTACCAATTTAATGTGAAAGTTGCCATGATGTAGAGGAATTCCTGGGTGACATAGTGCTGTGATGGCAGTACCCCCTCCCAACACTTAATAGGAAAGCTGTTGCCACTGAAGAGGAAGGGCACAGAGAATCCCAGTGACATTAAGTGTCTGGGCCACAAAGATCGAGCCTGTTGAAATTAGTTTTTAATAAATATGCTAACATAAAGGAAATTCCTGAACACTGGGCAACAGCTAGTGTGGTGCCAAGAGTCAAAAGTGGAGCTGAAGTGTGAGCCAGCTGGCCATCATCAATGCCAGGCAAGGCAATGGAAAGCTGATAAAAACGTCAATTAATAAAGATAATTAATTAAAATAATAAAGTATAGAAATATAATTAATGCCAGTAATCACAGTTTTATGGAAAACAGGCCTCATCATATAAATCTGATGTCATTCTTTGATGAGATTACAAGTTTGGTTGATAAAGACAACTGCATAGATGCAACACACTTAGAGTTTGGTGAGTCATAGAACTCAGCAGAACACAACATGCTGATTATAAAAACATTATGAAACATCTGTAGAAGAGAGGTTGTTTGTAGCATGATATGGTTGTGGGCCAACCACAGTCAATGCTTGCAAAGCTTCAGCAATGTGATGTGCAGGAACCAACATCAGAAAATAAGAGGTTAATCATGGAGAGCAATGTGCATTATTTAGCAATTTTGGGCATTTAAGACGCATTTTAATCCAGCCAAATGCAAAGTTTCACAGCTATCAATGAGGAACGCGGGCCATACTTGCAGCAAGGAGGACTACATGGAAAGCAGTGAGTCAGGACAGAGTTAAGCAACTGAATATGAGCCCTTATTCTAGGAAAAGAAAAAAAAAACCAACAAATAAGCAAATTTGACCTTTGGATACACTAAAAGAAGAGAATTGGGGGGTGGATTTTTCCCTCTGCACACAAAACCAGCAAAACCATCCTGTTTCAGCACTTGCATTTTTTAAGGTTGTTGAAAATTGGAGTAAAGAAAGAGTCTAAAATAATTTAGTAAAATGTTTTACATATTATTTATAGAATTCAATCAGTTTAATTAACCACCAAGACAATGGACAGGTGACTTGCTTGCAGCATGTTTGTACACACAAAAGAAGAAAACACTGGGTATCAAAGGACTCTTCCATCTAAAGGAGCGAAGACTAACAAGAAGCAAGGTCTGAAATGTGAAGCCATACAATTTTAAGTGAGCAATTAACAACACATTTTAATAGGAAAAGTTATAAATTGCTTGTAGAAAATGTGGAAGAAATGGTGGATTCTGCAGTTCTCAGCGTATACAAATCAAAACTAGATGCTAGTTGTTTTTCTGGAAAAAAATTTAACCAAATATAAGTTTTCAGGCTAAATATAGGCGTAACTGGCCTTCATTAAACAAAATGTTGAAGTAAATGATCTAATGGTCCTTTCTGGCCTTAAACCAAATGAATCTCTGAAGAAACAGAGACCGCTTTTTCTTTAAAAATTCGCATGATGACTTCTGGTTTTCAGCCAGCTGAAAACATGCTTTAAATTTTTCAGAGTTTTGAGTGGTTTTCCCATTCTGCCTTGAATATTTCAAGCAGATTGGTACAAATATTGATAACACATATTTCCCACCAAAAAGGAGATTATTCAGCCAATAATTTCCATTGGCATTCATATATTTTTACACGTTTATGACTGGCTTTACAAAGTGCTGGATTCCTCTCAGCATTTCCTGGTGAAAACCAGAACACTTTGTCATTGTTCCATTTGTCCACACAATTTTGTTTTGTATTTTTTTCTTACCTGTATTTAATATTTTGTGAGTAATCAATGAAGAGAAAGAACTTGTCGTATGAAGTCATCGTTTATTCCTATCTTTGCAGCCAGAAAGAGTTACATCACTGCCATCTGCTAAAGTTTTTCATTTCTGTAGCACATGACAGGATCATATTAATGTGGAGCAGTTTCTCACTGCAGCACTGTATGTGGTGTCACATTTTTTTGCATACCTCCATTGCTATATGATACATTAGCTTAACAGACAACTACAAGGATTTGTGCAAATTTTGGATCCAAAGCGCATGAAAGAAAATTGATTAATTTAATTGACCTAATGGGATGGGACCTCCAGGACCAGTTTTTCCCAGCATTTCTTACGGTACATCTTAGTCCTTCCCATCATTTTGCTATCGTGATGGGAAGGCACTGTGCTGCTGGCCC
>NW_008824369.1:1430621-1442060 GCF_000699105.1 Pygoscelis adeliae
CACACCCATGTAGCAAAAACCTAAAGAAACAACACCCTTTTGTCTCGCCAACAAGGTCAAGGCTGCTTTTTTTTAGTAATACGGCCAAATACGAGTTGGTTTATCTCACTAAGGAATTCCACTTCGGGAAAACAAAGGATGAAGCGGTGTTTCCTAATGAAAAGCATACACTCTGCTGCGACCTACAGGCCACAGCCTGTATGTGTCTGCCAAGAAATGCCTTTTTTTTTTTTTTTTTGTAAGACACTTTTCACTCGGCTTTCCTCTCGGTGATCTACTGATTGTAATGGAGTTGTTCCTGAATTGTTCAATAACAATGAAAGGAGAATTAGGTGCAGTCTGTTTCCAAAACTCTTCCCTAACAAGTACCAACATATTGTCCTCCATCCCATCTCCCACCTGCGCCGGGCATTTACAGCCACTGTCTTTATCTTTCTAGCACTATATTCACAAAGTAAAAAAAAAATAAATCCTGCTCCATACATTTGCTTAAGGTATATTTGAAACAAGTACACAGCAGAGTCGCATTCAGAGCTGCATGCTTCATACTAACCTTCCTCCAAATGAAGTGAAGGACTCAGGGGGCCAAATTACATCCCAGGTGTCAGTTTGGAGTAACCTTGGGCACCTTCATGAGATTTTCCCCATCTATCAACTTTGAGAAGATAACTTGTCAAACAGCCCCGTCTGTATTTCAACTCCTTTACTACAGACATGTGAAGAAGCGCTCTCTACCCACGGGGAGTTGACAGCCCCTTGGTTTTGCTGATGACAGTCAAAACTGGTCCACATTCCTGGTCAAAGCATCAGTTGTAATTATGGGAAAAATCAATCTGGGACCCCAAGGAGCAAGCCACAGGCTTTGTCCGGCTGGTAGTGGTCTGACTCGCCATCTGTTCTTCCCTTCGCATCATTTTCCTGTTGGGGAATGGTTGCAACCACCAAATTACAAAGTAAAAAACAATGTGGCTGATTACACTCCACAAATAATAAATAACCAAATCACCTAGAAGATGGTACACGTAGGACGTGGAAGCTGTGCTTTTCTGGTCTTTCAATGCTCGTTTGTTGCTCACGTATCCTTTGTGCTTTGAACATCTCACTTTGTACATGAACACTTCATTAGCTGTCAATGATTTGCTTGAATCATACACATTTCCAAATAACTACATGGCCCAGCACCTAATGGTAAGCTCAGAAACCAGAAGCAGTTTGTAAATCATTCACAGATCAACCAGAGAACAGAGCCTTGTAAAGTACTATTTGAACAGCTAAAACACACTTAACAATATTACAACAAAATGTTGATACTTGGAAATCAATAGGGTCTGACAGACTAAGTATAACTCTGCGGTCACAAACATGAGTTTAACTAACTTCAGAAATATTACCTAGGCTGGATGAAGACGAAAATTGGCCTTTTCCTTTATTGAGGGAAGAAAACAATGATTTCCTGCACTGTGGTCATGTAGAGATTTCACCTCCCTGCTGCCGCGCCGCTCTCCTGATAAGAAACTCTTTAATCTCCCTGACCCAGGGAACACCAATTCTGCTGATTTTCTGAAGAAAGTCAAGACATGCAACACCCCTTCATTTCAGATGTGTCTGGAGCCCTGAACGAAGCAGCATGACAGGACGTGCACCAGAGCTGCAGTGAGGCATGAGTCAGCCTCCTCCGGCCATAAATCTCAGTCATTGCAAAACTCCCTTCCATTTATTCCATCTGATCCTCTCCCCTGATTAATTTTGCAATGGTGTAATTTTAAAAGCACAGCGACGCTCTCTGAAGGAGGTGGAGGATCTCTCAGGGAGTCTTGGAACAGTGTTGCCAATTCACATGACTTTTATCTCGAGTCTTACGATTTCTGAGCGTTCTTCAGCTTTGGCTGCCAGAAGCATGCAATGACATGAGAAACTCAGCGAGCTCTTCCCTTAATTTTTATTAATAGTAATTTTCTAGGCTTTATGATTGTACCCTAAAGACCCAGAAATCAGAACGCAAAGGAAAAAGGGGCCAATTTAGTCATTTTAACTGTGATTTTTAAGATTACTGTGTAATTCATGAAAAACTGACTCAAGATATTTTTCTATTGAAGTTGGCAGCACTGTTTGCTTTTCATCCTCACTAAACCACCTCTTAATATTATTCTAATTTAACTAAGTTATTAAAGAAACAGGGAATACAAACTGTCTGTATCTGGAGGCAGAACAGCAACCCAAATAATTTTTTTCAGGTGCTTGCAAAGGACTTGTCAGTACTGGATGAGGAACGGGGCCATCGGGATGGTGGGGAGGACAAGGGAAGGAGCTAGGTCCTAACTGGAAAAGCAGAGAAGAGAAAGAAAATATGAGTTTGCCCTCCATTAAGGAAATGCCCCTCCATAGAGCCTCCTGGAGGCAGGACAGCCTCTTTGGCTGCTTCCTCCAGGATGGGATGAGATGGGATAGGCTGGTGAGAAGCAAAGGCACCTTCTGCAAAGCAGGTCCCCATGCACGTGGCTGTCTGCTTTTCTTCTGGTTTCCACAGGACTGCAACTAAAGCCAGCTCAGAGTCAAGGAAATACTGTTCTTGGGGCAAAGAGGAGTCCGTATTTAACTAGCTTTGAACCCAGAGGGGTAAATTATACATATTCTTGCAGTTATCCAGCTTCCAAGCTGGGTTTCTCCTTTGCCTTTCCAGGCGTCAGGGGCCGTACACACAGTGGGTGCATCCACAGTGTCACTGCTCTTCAAAACATAAAGGCTTGCAAATAAATGGGGGGTTTTAATACTCTTCTCGGGCATTCAGAAAGGGTTTTGCTGAAGTCTATTGTGGCCAAACCATGCTGCCGAGAGGGCCAAAATCTCTATGTCATTAATACAGCAGGCAAGCTCCCATAAAGGAGAGCTTTGTTAGGGACAACTAGTTTTGACCCTGAAGAGGCATATGACCATCAGAGCCACTGTGTTTTTCAGGGGTAGGCAGGAGGTTGTGCACAAGTTGCCTTTTCCTCTCTAAGAAGAGCTGCTTTGACACCAGTTAGGCAATAGGGACCGTTGCTCATAAAGGAAGTGCCTCTGCCCAAAAACGTCGTGGCAGAATATTCTGTGGGTGTACGTTCCCTTGCTGAGCCGTAGCATGGTTACTAGCTGGTGGCCACAACATGAGTCCTGTTATACTTGGCATCTTTCTGAAAGTGTTACCTACTGAAAGCGTTTAATTAACTGATAATTTTAACCTTCAGAACAAACAAAACAAAATGCAACTGTTTAGCTCTGATGACTTTGGAGAAAACCTCAAAAACATAACCCGGGCATCCCCTGTAGGCACCAAAGGCAAGTGGAAAGGTTGCCAGACTTTGTATTTTGCTTTCAGATACTGTGGTTGTAAAGTCAACTCCTACTTTTAGAGGACCTGACATCATTTTTTGCATGGGAGGAGGCATTAACAGCTTATCTGGGCATTATCTTTGAGAGAAAAATCATTTAGCAGATATTAGCTATCTCTGGATAGTAATGGGCCAGTGAAGAAAAATGTGTTTTGCTTAAGTGTTCATTACCATTGCAAGTTTCACTTGCTTTAAAACAACTTGCATATTAAGTAGCAATAATGTAAGCCTCATTAGGGGCTGCCCATATGTCTGGCAGTGGAAGGATACGTAGCCCTGGTACTGTGAAAAAAACAGACTTGCAACAATAAGCTGTTCCCAACCTTTTTCACTGGCAATCCCACCCTGCCAAGATCCTCATCCAGGGGGAGGCTCCCACTTCTGCTACTGGGTTGACCTGCAGTCATTCCTCCTCTCCTTTATGAATAACTGCTCACATATCTTTCCATCTGTCAAGTGGTATATTACTCTGTAAGTGCAAAATAGATTACTGGTATGTCCATTACCAGATTTGACTACTAGTGAAGTAAAGTGATATTCAAGGAAGATGAGTAAACGTATCAAAATGCAGCACTAAGAAAGCATTCATCCCAGTACAAATGGAGAGTTACGCTCAGCTGTACTGAGCTGTGCCCCAGAGAGGAGGAGAGAGACCCGGAGAGCTAAGCCTTATAGCTTGATAATATATATAATATTATTGGGAGAAGGGTTTTGACAAATTGAACATGTAAATATGCAAATTTGCATTTGTAAATTTGCAAATGTAAATTTGCACACAAAGATGTAGGTTTCTAAGTGTACTGAATATTCTGGGAATGTGGAGATTTGGCTCTGAGTGAAAAAAAATCAAGATTTGGTGTATTAATAGCCAAACCCAAACCAATAATGGAAGAATTTCACCCAAAACTGTAAGATGTGTTGTATTTTTCATGCCTCTAAGCAATGAATATTGGTATTTCCTGCAATCTATAATACAAAATAACTTTAATTTCTTCCAAGCATGCATTTTTATGAAGTTAGAGGAATAAAAATTCTGACCTTGAAACACAGTCATACTAACAGTAATAAACTACAAAACATGTACGATCCAGTTTATCATTATGCCTCAGTTAGATGAGATTAGCTAATCATGCAGCTTATTTTCCAAACATCTATATGCTGCTATTGTTTGTTTGTTTGTTGGTAGTGCTGGCAGACAAGCCTCAAAAGGATGAAAAACATGATTAAGGATTTATTTACATTTTCTTTAAATATCAGCAGCATTATATTATGAACGACACTTTTAATCACCTACCCAATTCCGTGTTTATAACATTGCCCATAAATTCTGAGCACTGATTTATTTTTTGACAAAGCATTGCTGGTTTTATGTGCAAACCTATGGAGCCTGATCTAACCCTCATTAGAGTCAAGAATCAATGGCTCTTATAGACATCTTGGCATTCAACCAGGTCCCATCGGTATCTTTTCAATCACTAGCAATCACGCAAGAGCAACAGAGATCTTGCAGCTTCATCTCAAAATCTAAAGTCATGTTCAACCTATAGTTTTAAAGTCAGTCCTTGGAGAGGCAGAGGTGAATGCACTCGCTTTTACAAAGAGCAGATCTATTCTTGCGGGTGGCTTTTTAGCAGTAGCTCTGAAACCAATGTACAGAGGAAGCATCTTTATCCCTAAATTTCAGACAGGCAAACTAAGCATGAAGTTACGTGGCACACCTGAGCAGATCCATCAGTTTACCATTGCTGAATGTGGGAATCCTGCTCCCTTTGCCATCGCTGTTCCTTCCTCCCCTCATCCCCTGCTCCTGTCTCTGCAGCTCCAGCCTCCTCTTTGCACAGCCTGTCCCTCGTGAGACACCCCACTGAGCCAGTTCAACCCACCAGTCCAGCAGAAAATGATCCAATTTTTCCATCCAGTTAGCAAGTTTGCAGCAGTTACCTTAAACCCACGCTTTTGCACCTCCAAAGCCAACTTATTGCAGAGGACTGCCATGATATTATCACAACATTATGTAAAATTATCGGCATCAAAAGCCTTGAACCTGATTTTACCCCCACTCACACAAACCAAGAGGAACCACACTAGCACATAAAAAAAGCCGTAAGTTAGGGAATTCTCAAGGCTTCAAGATCCCTGGGTACCCCAAATTGCTCCTGCCTTTGTGGGCTGCACACCGGCTGCCCACTCAGCACCTTGGATGCTGCCTCGGAGAAGGGAGGGAAAAAAATCAAAGGCTGAGAACAAAGAAGGTCATTCAGCAGCTGTTTCAATCGTATCTTTATTTTAACCATAGCCCCCAAGAACTAAGAGCTGGAAATACTTATTAGGTCATCCTAGTCAACTGCCTGCCAAAGCAGGAATACGCTCTGTAGTATTTTTTTGAGGGCTTTTATCCAGCTTATATTTAAATGATTCAAGTAATGCGGATTCCACGATTGACCAGACTTTGCTGTTTGGAAAAACACACTGACAGCCAGCTTACATTTCCTTCTGCTCATTTTCATGCCATTCGTACTCACCATGCCTCCTTCTACCAACCAACACAACTTTTCCTGTGCTTTTGGAGCAGCTTCCCTGTCCCTGCTGTGCTGCACTAGGGACGGGATGGACTGAGGGGAAAGGTTGACTTGTGAAATGCAGCTTTAAGCACAAATTTATCTCCAAGATCTTGGGAATATTTGCTCCTTGGCTGCTGGCATAAAACACAGCAGTCTTGGGAATGTCCTGAGAGGTTTAAAGCACAAACTGGTGATCTTAACAAACTAGATACCCTGCCCTGCTGGGTGTCTCCAATGTCACTACTGGCAGCTGAATTATACCCCTCCCTTCAGCTTTTATTTAAGCCATTCAGGCTTCTTTTAAGCATCCCTCCATTTACAGCCCTCCCGCCCTAACTGACATCCTTCCAATCTGTCCAAGGGAGCCTTTGTTCCCCCGACCCACTCCAGAAAAACGAGGCCCTTTGCAAATTGCAGACCATCCTTTCAATTATATTTCTATAGTAATGCTGGCACATTAGTTCCACTTATCCTTGGTTAATAGTTCAGCTTATATTCAAACAGCCATTAACATAAAATCAACACAGCAATTTTGTATGAATTCTTATATCATTAATCCATTTAAAGCGGATACACAGTTCACACTTCAAATTCACTTAATTATTGACTTAATAACATTTAAAGAGTCCATGGTCTTTGGCTCCATTGGAATGCAATCTTCCCCCCACACACACTTTTATAGGTTTTCTGCAGAAGTTAATTTTGCAAGGTTTGGGTAATGCGTGGAGATGTGTCACCTAATTATAGGTTCAATCTCAGAAGGAATAACCTTACAGAGCCCGTTGGCTGGTTGGTTGGCTCAGCTGGGCGAAAGAGGGGAAATGTCCATGATGGGCTGCATAAAATGGACCCCATTTGCCCAAACCCCTCTGCAGGAGGCAGTCCCAAGCATCCAGCCTGGAGCATCCCAGGTGGGCTCCTTTTGGCCTCCTCCATTGCTGTGGGCTGCAGAAAGCCCTAACCTTGTCCTGCTCTGGTGGCAGCCATGAGCCCTGCTGAGGAAGGGGAGATAATTATATCTTCCTCTGTATCTGATATAATTAGCTCTCTAGCTCTGGCACGGACAGTGGATATATCATGATAATTTCTAAGCACTACACACAAAATTAATAGTTTCATCAAAATTATCTGTGGAGAAGCTTGTTTTCCTCCATAATTTGATTCAATACTTCTTTTTTCTCACTCCTTCCCCATCCCTCTCTTTTCTCTCCTTGTCATCATCCATGGCGAATGATGTTTGCGCTTCAGCTACTATTACAGGGCAAAAGCAATCAGCAAGCAGCAGGTCTTGCATTTCACTTTGAAAAATGTCAGGTTAGGACTTGTCTGAATCCTTGCATAATTTGTGCCACCATTGGAGGCCTTTCCTGGAGACTTGTCTTCCTCCAGTGGCTCCGGTGGGATTTGGGAGCACGAGTGAAGATCTGGGGAAGATCAGAAAAATATCTGAGAGCCATGGAGAAACGTGTGCATGGCTGACACAAACCATTGTCCCTTTCAGCCTCCCTGGGTGGCCTGGGCACTTCCCTGAGGGCCTCTGGTGACAGCAGAGGAGGCTGCCCAGCACCACGCGGTGCCCCGGGCTGGATTCCACCTTGCTGTCATGCAAAGCAGGGCTATCAGACTCAAGCAATAGGTAACTGCATGCTGGACATGCTGTTTGCCAGAAGACCTTGAAAACTACTTTGAGCCATCCCTGTGATTACGGTAGCTCATTTCATTACCTTAAATCCACCCCTGTTTGCCCTGGCTACATGGCAAGCTGCATCTCACAGTACAGACATATCGTAAACACCCTTTCTTCTCTCCAAGATATCAGGGCAAGCCAGGCATCCCTGCTGCCTGTAATCCATTCATAGCCTATATTGGCAGGAAAACTTCACTATAATAGACCAGTGGAGACTAATTGCATTAGGCTTTCTGCTGGAGAAGGGTCATTGGAGCCTATGAGGCTACTCTGCTTTTCCCTGCCTTTCACAGAGAAGTGAATGCTTGGAGAATCATAACAACGGAGAGGAGCCAAATTTTATTAATGCACTCTTGCCACAGACATCAGCAAAAGCACAATGAGACGCACAGTGCTGCAGGTTATAAGCAAAGTTTTTAATTCAGATATTGTAGTAAAGAAAAGAGCAGAACATCCCAAGACAGGCAATAACTGTAGTGTGTGGTTTCTTCTTCTCAACTGGGTCTTAGGGTGTTTCCCTTCCCACATCTTCACCACACTTAACACTGTTCCCTCTTAATTCAGGCACATGGGAATTCCCAGGTAGGGTTTGCTTGGGACTGCCTTTAAAAGAATGGGTAGGTACTTGATAAAACTAGGTGCAACTTTGCACCCCATTTTATTGCTTGCTTAGTTATCACTCTGAGAATAAGTGTTTCTTATTTGAGATTCAAGACTTATTTGCACCAGTAAGAGCAGTCCTTTTTTGTTTAATGTCTCCTAATGAATCTACTTATTTTATAATGTAACACTGTAATTCTGCTTTTACTATAAAATGCAATAAAAACATTGAAAAGAGTCGTAAAACTGCCCCTGAAACTCTCTGTGACATTTCACAAATACCGGCAAACATCTCCATGTTCTTCCTAAATTTGCCACAGATTTTCTAAACATTGTGTTTAGAAAACGTAGTCCTCAAAGAACAGCTTCTCTAAACAAGGTCCAGAGCCTGGTTTCAGGCATTACGCAGATCAGCGCTCTCACTGCAGGCATTTATGTGTTCTTTGGGACCATGGCTCCTCTTGCAATTACTAGGGAGATGAAGCAATTGAGCACTTGCCTGTCCCTACCTGCGCATGCAGCAGTGATCGGGACTCCTGGCAATTTGAAGGGTATGACAGGACAGGAGAAAGTCTACTGAAAAACATAGGCTGCTCCTAAACAGCCAGATTCACGTCAGGATATCCATTTTATCGCCCAGGCAGTGCACTGTGTGCAGCACCCAGGGCAGTGTGACTACAGTAAGGGCTGGACCTTGCGGTGGCCTTACGGCTCAGCCCTGCAGCTGAGCTTACTGCCCTACGGCACAGGCATCCCAAGGAGACCTGAGAGTGCGACAGGCTTTGTAACCAAAACAGCTATGTTTCTACCTAGCGTTTTTAAGAGAAAAAACAAACAAACTCAAACTGTTTGGGTACAGCACATGAACAGGTCAGCGTGCAGAGCACACCCACAATCTGCCCAACAAATCTGCATCAGACAAATCCCCCGTGCGGTGACTCAGACAGCATGTCCCCTGAGCAGCGGGTCAGTGCATACACTGCTGGCACAGGCAAGCTTTCCGGGCAGGCAGCCCTGCCAGCGCTAATGGTCTCACTGTGCTGCTGCTCATCCTCAGACGCCCAACCGGGATGTGTCTGGACAAACAGGGCTGCTGAGCTCTAGCCTTGAGCCAGAACGGACTCAGCAGCGGGAGTGGAAAAATACCTCTTTCCCACATGTATCCATTCACTCCTACCAGCTGCTGCTCCTACCTCCCCGTTCCTCTCCATGCTATACATGAGTTAATATAAACTAACTTGGAGAGCTGCCCTGCTTTGGAGATTCACATCATGCTTCCTGCTGGGCCCCTCGCCATCCTCATAAATATGTACTAAAATTATGGTCATTGTTCCCAGAATAGATCACGTTGTAATCGGATCTGGAGCAATGAGGTTAAATATTTTCTCCATCTTACTGGTCCAGCTGTTTACTGTGGAGAAACACTATTGGAAGGGACAATTTAAGGTTGAGAGATCCCAAATTTAACACACGCACCTTTTCATGAAAACACTTAAGAGAAAGAAGGGAATTGAGTCACTGCTGGGCTCCTCTGGGGCATCTGCCAGCGATACTCAGCTGGAGGGACGCACCTGTGGATGCCCCAACTATAGCCAACTCCTGTACACAGCTTCTCCCTTCCAAGGTGCTGCCTGAGAGGAGCACTGAGATGCTCAGAAATACCAGTCTCAGAAATAAAGGCAATTTCCAGCAAGCCAGCTATCTACATTCCCATTGACTTTGGTGGGATGAAGATTCAGAGTCAAGTTGTAGGCCTGGAGACCACAAGAAAGTCCAGTGATGCACAGTTGTAAACCAGAGAACAAATGCCAAGAATTGTCTTTATCTCTGGAAAGTGGAAGTTATGCAGACACATTCATACACACTCTGGTGGTGTTTGCACATAGCAGGTACTACAAGGAGGACGCTACAGCACAATTTGCTTTGTCTTTCTTGCAGAAACAGAACAGAGAGAAGCAATACTTTGTCTAATTTCCATGTTTGTATGAAAACAACATAATCCTCATTACTGTATATGCTTCTTGAAAGGTAGAAGGACACATCCACACCTACATCTTTTTTTAATACAGATGAAAGAGGAAAATGAGAAAGCATATTCATACCAATCAACAAGACAGACTAGGATTTTATGCAGTGTATATTTTAGACAGATGGGCTTTTCTTAATGCCTGGGATTTTCCCTCTCCCCACTTTTTGCAGTTAAGTTAAAGATGACCAGCCAACTGTTGAGTCTTTTTCTATCTGTGCTGAACCACGCTCACTCCCCAGAAAAAAATACCCAAACCCCCATGTCCAGCCTTGCTTCCCAGAACTGAGAATCCATCCTACTTTTTATAGAATTATGTCTCTGGTAATTGAGCTCTACCTCATATCTTTAGATCCTCTCATGATTTTCATCCAAAGCTCTATGATCTACGTAGTCCTGATATTTCCGCATAGATAAATGAGGTGCAGAAAGACTGAACTACTTGAATATAACATAAGAAAGTCTGTGTTAATGAAAGGACTTAAAGCCATATCCACCAAATCCTTGACAGTGCTCAGACCACTGGAGTTTTATCTGTCAGAGCATTTTATTGCAGCCCCGGGGTCACTACCGGACATCTTTCATGCAGGATATGTTCAGATAAATTTCTCTTCCACATCAGAACAAAACACCAACATTTCAAAATTCCTTGCAACAGAAATTTTGGAGCAAATAGTTGCTTTGGATTTAACAAAACATTTGGTTTCTGCATGAATTACTTATTTTTATTTTTGACAGTTTCTATGACAGTAGGAAAAATATAATTTGAAATTCCCCAAGGGGTAATTGAAGTGTCTTGTTTTACTACTGCAGACATGGACCATTCAGAAGCTGCTGTAATTTTCTTGTCTCTTTTTTTTTTCCTTCCCCCTCTACACCAAAAAAAAATGACTAAACATGATTTCACAAACAGTTTTGATTCTGGTGGAATTCAGTCCCAGACAGAAAGATACTCAGTGAACAACCCTATGAACAGCTCTGCCTTGTTGTCAGAGGTACCAATCAACTGAACATCCGCGGCTGAACAAGGAAGTTTTGCTCTTGTTTTTTGTTTGCAGATGTGCACGTATTGCCCAAGCACAGGGCTGCTGTAGTACCACTGTCTCTCTCCCATATCTCTTTTCTTCCCCCCCTTTCTTTGCTCCATCAACACAACTTTTCTGTGGCAGAGTGGGATGTAAGGCTTGAGTCAGTCAA
>NW_008824369.1:1442085-1446424 GCF_000699105.1 Pygoscelis adeliae
TTGCTGTAACATGAAGCAGACATAGTTTAAATTGACTTTGACTTTTTGGAGATGAACAGGAATCTCAGCTGCTCTTTAGGAAGAAAGGCCCATCAAAATTGTTACATCAGTTCTGCAATCGGGTTTCACAGTACTCATGAGCTACCTTGGGAATTTGGGGGGGATTTTTTTTTTTTTTTTACTGTGCATCAAGTATGCATTGCTGTCCCTGTGGTGTTTTGCTGTAGGCTGCCACGCATTTTGCTATTGTCTCTTCCTTCCCCCAAAACCATTGAAAATTCCTCTGCCTCATGTTTTATTTACAAGTTTTTGTGGTTTGTTGTTTTATCAGTTTGGGGGGGTGAGGGAAACTCAGTTTTATGGATTCCCCCTCCCCCCCCCCCCCCCCACCTCAGAAAAGGGGAGAAGAGCTTCTCTCAAAATCTCATAGTAACAGTTTGCAACTTGTCAGGGACTATCCTGCTTTATGGAAGACAGAATATAGGTTCCCCTGGTTTGGGTCCTGAACTGAAACAAACTTTCCTCTGAGCAGGCTGTGATGCTGAGTGTTCAAGTCTGAACACCAGAGAAAAAAAAAAGCCAGCGTTGCAGTTCTGGTCATGCAGTAATCTGTGGCTGACAGCTTGTTTTCCACAGTTGTTTTTGCCGTAGTTACTGGATCAGGGTAAAGCTCCTCCTATGCTGCTCAGGAGTCAAAGACAGGAGGCAGATTTCTACCCTCAGAGTATCAGGATCCAAGGAAACAGCAAATGGAAAAAGACAACACCTACATAAAAAAAAATAAAAGTTGTATAGAAAGAGCTTAGAAAATATGGTAGTGTGCAGCACCGTTTCCTTCTCCTTGGGTAAGGTAAAGATTATACAATGATTATCTCCCTTCCTGGTCCAATTCGTTTTAGCAAAGACCATGGCTCCACCGCAGCATATGGCACATCAGGTGATAAGTTGTACCAACCCATCTCAGAGCAATTCTTCGGAGATCCACATGTTGAACAGTCCTTCCCAGCTAACACACAGGAAAAAGCAGCTGTTTTTTCCACACTCGGGGGCTGGGAACAAACAACACTCAGGACCAGAAACGTTTGCCTCTTGGAGCTAGCAAGGGGAAGAAGTCTGCATGAAACATTGTTTGTGCAGGTGGAAAAAAGTCTTGCTCTAGCTGAGAAGCCACCCATACATTTTCAGCTGCATTCAGTACAATTTTATATTTGCATTTAAATATCAGCAACGTTGGAATAGGGTGGAGTCCGGGTTTGAAAACCAAGAGTCATTTGAATACATCTTTCTCTGTGAGCCAAACTTTTATTTGAGATGGCCAGAAAGATGGGAAACGCTTTAATGGGGCCTTAGAGTATGGAGTTGCTCAGTGTGAAGCATCCTTTCAGTCTGCGTTCACACAACAGCTACGCGCTGCTCACAACGCTTGCTGCCTGGTGTGGGTGCCCTTACACCAGCAGAAGAGTGCCTGCCTCAGCGCAGCTTATTCCTCCAAGCCTAGGACTGGCTTGCATTAGGAAGGATGTGCTGGTACAACTTGACCACTCCAAGGGAAATACAGCTCACACCCATAAAAGAATTCATTTGTCAGGATATCTTCAGTTGGTTCTCTGAGCAAACAAGCTATTACAGCAAAAGGATGTTGTTGCTGTATAATGTACCGTTAAGGCTCTTCTCCAAAATTAAAAAACTGAAGAAAGATCATACTTCTGTGGAAAAGTAAAGCGAGGGTCAGCATTTGAGAAAAGGTTTTGTTTTTTTTTTTTTAGAAGGAAATATATATCATCCTGATCATTCTTCACTTCATTGAAAGAAATCGTGGGTAGATACTGTTATGAAACAGTTTTGAAGAGACATCACAAAAAGGTGGTAGAAATTGGCTATTTAGAATTAGAGAGAAAAACTCATGTTTAAGTACAGTACAATTTTACTCAAGGAACTAAGATGGGTGATAAATATTAAATAACTCATAATACTATTATTTATAATGCTTACTACAAACATGGGACAGATTTGAAATAGGCAATTGAGCCAATTTTTTAGTTGCTAGTGATAAAATGCTTTAAACTCTCCATTAGCTGCAACCAATACAGTGCCTTTGATTCCACTAATCGATCTTAATTGATTAAATGAACGCACTTCATCTTTGGATTTTATTGCCAGCATATTCTGCCACTTTCTATTACAATCCATTTTGGAAGATACCTGATCATACCTGAATACCCTTCCATTTCATTTTCAACTTTCATCCTCTGATTAATTATCTGGTTTCAGCAAACCCAGAGCGCATGTGTCCCATTTCTCATGGAAAGATGGCCCGGTTGGCTGCCAGCCAGCTGCTGACAACCCAGCTTTCTTGCAGTGAGGGACTCCAGCACACAGACACATCTAAAACACGGCACATCCAACCTGACCAAGAGCACATATCTCTTCTACTCGAGTCTCTGCCTCGGTCAAGTGTCACACTGCATAGGAGACCCCTTCAGTTCATCTATTCCTTTCCATTAAAGGATCTTTGGGTATTTTTTAACGAGGTCTCAATATACAGCTGCTTAATAGAGAGTTTTGTATGTGTTTTAATATTCTGTTTAATTCTAGTTAGTATTAAGATATTTTTCCTCTGAAATTTACTCTGGGTTTCAAGGTGCAATTCTCATTCTCTAGAGAACCTGCAGAGTGCCTATATGAAGGGGAGGGTGGTAGAGAAAACCCCGAGGATTTGGATAATGTGGAAATTGCAACTGCATTATTCAAGTTAGAGACAAAAGAATTTATTCACCTAGAAGGGAAATACTCCCTGAGATAGCAGACAGTGCAACACCTAAATTATATTTTGCATAATATTAATCATGAAAGTATAAGTACTCAAGCACTCACGTAATGAGCAGTGTATTACAACCAAGTTACTAGAGGAATACAGGCCTGTATTTGGGTTATTTGTCTCTAGGGACTTCAGTCAGAGCTCATCATGTGAACTCAGAATACAACCTGACCCATATATGCTATTAGAGTATTGCACATAGCACTGACTGGATTTCTGAATGCAAGGGAAAACGTGTAACAATTCCTAGAATCCATATTCATGAGAGCAAGTGAGGTAGATAATATGCAGAGACCATCAGTGCAGATAATTAAGAGGAAAAGGAAAATAAGTTCTGCAAGAGAGAAAAATGGACAATCTCTCTTGCTCTGCCACTGTTTTGAAGAGGGAGTGTTCCAAGAAAAAAAACATCCTCCTGTTTGCTTTTGACTTATCCTAATGGCTGGGGTTGCTGTCATTACAGTGATTAGGTAAGGCTGAAAAGTGATAAACCTGCAAAAGGTCTTTTTGTCCTCACCACAAAACAGAAACTCAAGAAATACTCATCCACGTAAGACACAAGCCTTGCAGCCTGCTAAGGTCAGCAATTTTTTGCAAGTGATAGCCTTCATGCCATGTTAACATGCATAGCAATCTCAGAGCAAACAACTAAACTTCCCCAGCCTCCAAAAGCTCCGGAGGGGGAATTACAACCTGCAGATGATGCCTTTGTTACAATCCACAGTCTCCAACAGAAATTACATCTGGAGCCAACAACTGGGATTTGCTTTTACTACCAGAAACATAATTGGTCTATAACATAGTATAAATCAATATCTATTTTCTTTTTCAAACTGATGCCTGTTAAGGTTTGTCTCCTAGAAAATGGCTCTTCAAGTTCCTGCTGCACTTAAGATAAATACATATAAGATGAAACTTATCTACTGCGTAAGTCAAGTAGGGGAGGAGGTTTTCTTATCTTGCTTAGCCAACAGGGAAGAGCTTAATGAAAAAAATCCTATTGTTCTTCTGTAACAATCTGCTTGCAGCTCCCAGCAAGGCTCTGATACCCGATAGAGATACACTGATACCCATCACAGTGCTACAAACGTTTCTTTAGATCCAAATCACACATCTGAGTTATTCTACAAGAGCCCAGACAGCATTTTGCTGTATTTTTCTTCCACCTTCTGGACTTTTGAGCATGCAGGTATTACTGTATTGTAATCCTTAGCTGGAAAGTTTCTTCATTAATATTAACAATTGTTAAGTGTGATAAAGTTAACCATGTTTACACATGAAAGGTGATTCAGATGAAGACAGCAGTCTTCATACTGTCATGGCTGTTGCTCAATAACTCCTCGCGCAGACAGCTGTCATTCCAAAACATCCTCTCCAGAGCAGACCTTTATTTGGGGCATTTGTTGAATTCAGAAGTTAATATCTCTGCTGCCACAGTTTCAGGAGAACTTGAAGACAAATTAATCCTTCTAAAGAAATGCATTAAGTTTAACACCTAAAGGAGAACCACCGAAAGATTAT
>NW_008824369.1:1446435-1447742 GCF_000699105.1 Pygoscelis adeliae
ACTAGGAAGTATTTTGACTTTGCTAATTTATTCCTGCAAGGGAAGGCAAATAAGCTATCCCAGCATATGTTAGCTTTTATGTTTTTAAAACTTTCACACAGGGATTCATGCAGATACAAGTTTTTCTTACTCTTTCTGAATTAGGGACACCAGAGAATCAATTCATCAGGTGTACCGAGGGCCACAGCTCTGACTGTTTTCCTTTATCAAAATGCAATTAAAATACCAAGAATTTCATCTTCTCCTTGCATCAAATTTGTGAAAAGGAGCCATTTTCTTGCAATAAATTCCTAAAGATTTCATGACATGAAATCAGCATGAGCAGCAGAGCATAGAAGTGCATAATAAATCAGTCCAAATTCTGGCTGTGTCTAAAGGGTTTATAGAAAGCTTTCTATCCATTTTTCACACTCCAAAATCTGAATTATAATTAATTTCAGGAATCAACCAACCTACCCTTACTTTAAAAATGTCAAGCTGAGGAGTGCATTATGTGAGATTACAATTAATCAGAAGTGCAGGCGTGCATACACACATCTTCCCACTTAAATTCTTTGACCAAAAAAATATTACAGCAGCCTTGACAGATACTAAATGATCTTTTCAAATAATACTCGCTGGTGATAAATGTTACAGTTTTGCAGCCTCGTGCTAATACAGAGCTTTTGTGGCAGCAAACAGGCATCATTTGACAACTCCTGCATCAACTCTAATGACATGCTGATGGCCGTGACAGCTTTCTTTCTCTTGCCTTGGCTATCCCATCTGGAAAGAACTCCAGGAATGGAAAAGCCCAGCACGCTAAACTATATAAAAAGAATTATCAACATTCACAAAACATTAATGAAGCATTAAACAATGTTTCTTAGGACAACATTGTTATTTACTCATCTTTTTGCACAGATTAAGTGAGTTATTCATAACTGCTGCTGTCGTCGGCCCTAGTGGTGTTTGTTAGTCTTATATTGCCCTGATGAAAGGCTATGGGGCTTCCTCTGCCTGGGTCTAATACTCTTTAAAATATGTGACTGCAATCCAGGCTACCCAAGTGTCCTCACAAAAAGCAACTTTGCATTTACACCAGAGCACTGATATGCTTTTACCTATGACAGGAGTGGACGCAAGGGACAGGGCTGTGTGGGCACCCCGCAGGTGTTGCCCCTCTCTGGGCAGGGTCCTTTCCATGCACTATCTGCTCCCTGTCTCTGCCCTTCAGTGGCTAACCAGCCCTACATGCTGGGAGGGAGGAGATCCAGGCCACGAACACCACCTGTAGTTAAAGCAAACCACAATATGAGTGTCCATGA
>NW_008824369.1:1447779-1473710 GCF_000699105.1 Pygoscelis adeliae
CCGACCTTCCCTCTCCTCCTGCCTGGCAGTCACACCAAGGAAAGGCATCTCCTCTCACCTGCCTCAGCTCCCGAGGTGCTAATGAAAAGGCTGGACGCAGTCTGTACAAGGCAGTAGTCCCAGAAATATCATTTTGATTCACTGTCACCTGCAAGGGGTGAGGAACAAAAATAACTGCTCCCTAATTTAATATGGAATTCAAATAAAAGCACCTCCTCTTTCATTTATCTACCAGCAGAGCTATTTTTGTCCAGTTCACTGGGAGAATTGTTACATTCTGTTGTGCGTAAAATATTTTGCTTCTTTAATCACTGCACAGGGCTCCTACCTGCAAGTAAATGAACTGAGCCAACAAGAGAAATTTATTACAGCCACCAGCCAGAGACCAAATTCTTCTCTCATCAATTATTTGGGCCACTACTGTTTCTAGCAGTTTCTCCTCTTAATAAAACTGATCACAGCTGAATGTTTGGCTGCTTCTGTAGGAAATGCCAAGACTTGTTATTTCATTATACATGTATTCTCCTTCCTTGTATAGTCTCTGGAAGGGTTTTATATATAAGTGATGAACATTGTCTGGTTGACAAAGTATGACTAAAGTACAAGCTGAAGAGCTGGAAGATAATTTTGTCCTTGCAGTGCTGCTGCTGATTTTCTATGCGACAATTAATAAAAAGCATTTTTCTTTTGCCCCTCTATCAGAGGCAGAGCTGGCAGTTTGGTTTTTTGGAGAGAGGAAAAAGAGTAAAGGAGAAAAATTCTGGACAAAGCCCATCCCCCTAGGCCAGCATTGAAAGGAGGACATGACTTCTGTACAACCCTCCAGGAAAGGGCTGATAGAGCACAGGACAGTCTTGTCCCTAAAGAAAGCTTTTCCGTACACTGGGAACCAAATGTAGGGATCAAGTGATATGGACTGAGTCTACATTACTTTTTTCCTTCTCTTGTAGGACACAGTTAAGATGACATTTTCCAAAAAAAATAAAAGTCCCTTTGCAATTCCCACCCCACCTCTAGAGCAGTTCCAAGGGCCTGTGGATGAGAAAGCAGAGTCAGCCATAGCAGAGGCTAGGAGCAAAACAGGAGGAGAGCTGAGAGTGAACCTGGTCTGGCAGGGAAGATGCAACAGCACTAACCTGGGAAGGACTAGAGAGGAAACATGGGGGGAGCTTTTCTCAACTCAGGAGGGGCAGAAAACCATATCAGGAGTCACAGCTCTGCAGTGACATGACTCATGTGAGCTGGGGAGCAGGAAGCTGAAGGCAAATGCATCCCTGGTCCCTGTGTAGGGGGCTCTGGCACAGGGCATTATGCAGAGAGGGACTTTGTCATGTCAAGGACGAGCCAACTTGTTTCTAAGACCCACCAGTTCAAAACCTGCCAGTTGCTGGAAGGTGAGGCTGGATCATAGGATTTATCACTAGAAACACAGATGATTCTTTTGGAGAAGCCATCCTGACAGCTTCACAGAAACAGCAGATCACAGTGGCATGCGGGGAGATGAGCAAGGTCTCCTTGCCACTGTGAACTTGGCACCAGTGGAAAGGCAGTAGTGAGGGAGCTGCTGGGAACAGGCCTATTTCCATATGTTTCTTTTTGAGCATGGCATCGCCTCAGGAGGGATTAGTGTGAGAAGTCAGGGCTCTTCCCCAGGCTAACAGGAGCTCAGCATTTCATAAAAAAAAAAAGAGATGCTGGCAGCTTTGGGGACCCTCGGCACACAGGTCCAAAGCAACGTGCTGCAGGAAAGACACTTGCTTGTCCTTGAATAAAGGGCTTTAGCATATTGCGTGCTGTACACACAGGCAGCATGCTCCTGCTGGAGAACTAAAACCCATGCTCTCACCTCCCCAGAATGAGAAGAGAAACCTATGAGAAGGAACTGAGAGCCCATAAAAGCATTGAAATACAGAGCGCGTTCCTAAGGGTTATAAGCCTTCGCTTTGGCAGAGGTGCCTTGAGAAATCCTTGCCAGGGATGGGCACAGAGCAAGCTAAAGCAGCACAGAAGTAGAGAGGCCTAGTTGTATCTCAAGGACTTTCCTCATTCAGCCTAAAAGCAGCTTTTACAGCAGTTTTCCTAATGGCATTAAGGCAAACATCTCACAGCTACACTAGTTCAAACTCGCTTCATGTATTTGCCCTGAAGTCTAGTTCAGCAGCCTTAACCAAAGATCACTTCAGCAGTTTCTAAAAGAAGTTTCCATAATCCATATTTTTCCAGCTCTTCCCATTGTCTCTACAACATTTACTCAAAGGCAATTGAGAAATAACAGTCAAAAAAGCAGGTGCTATAAAACTGCTTTTGCCCTGTGCTTGCAAGCCTCATCACACAAGCAGCCAGGAGGAAAGACAAAGCAGAAAAGGTGCTGAGGGCAATTACTCTGACACCAGCAGGAAGATTCAGGGCTAACCCATTAGGGCACCTCAGTGCTACATTGCTCTGCCAAGGCATGTGAGCTCTCAGAAAAATAGGATTCAAAAGCTAGGAGATTTAACATCTCTACCACTTAGTGAACTGAAATTTTATTCCCATAAGACTTTTGGGTCCCATTCATGTTTCTGAAGACACTTCCTGGCTGGAAGTGAAGCTCCCTTAGTAACAGTGTAGATGCAGCTAACTGTGATAGTAAACGCCATGAAGTGACTTAATCTGCTAGCAAAGTCATTCACATCCCTAGTGGTGTAGCACAAGATATTCTTAATCTTGGTTTCATGGATTGTAGGGCTCCACACGATGAAAATCTTATTTTAGACTTCTTGTTTGTAGAATTGGATTTCGCAGTTGCTTTGTGACATGAAGTGGAGAGAGAGGTTACAGTCATGTGCATGTCTGATTCCTGACAAACCATTTTTATATCTGTTTTTGAAAATACATCATCCTGCAACCCCAATCCAGGATTTCACTGAAGTCGGTGAAAAGTCTGATTTGAAGAAACTGTCTTTCACTTGATCACCTGAATTTTCCTCCCATGTTTCTCAATCATAAAACTCTTATTCCCTCATTTTCAGCTATGGTTCATTGAATTAGAGGTTTCAGAGGTCAAAACCCAAAACACCTCAAAGCTCCAGGTTTCTTTTCATTCTTCTGTTTCTAACCAACTAGAAAAGGAAGGAAGTAGAGGGAAGACTTAGATCTCATTCACCCAAAACATAGAAGGTGGGTCTCCCCTTCGAGCAAGCTTACCCTGCCTGGCTGAGCACCTGCATGCACATAAGCAGTGTGAAGACAAGTCAAATTATGCCAGAGAAAAAGGTTTGTACACATTCTCCACTGGCTTTGAAGATATATCATTGAGTCTCATTTGTCCTGATACAGAAGACTAGCTCCAAAACCACTGAAACGAATGGGGTCTTGCTACCCACAATGAGGATTTTTGGATTACCTCTGTTATCTTGCACAAGACATTTCCCCTCCCTTTCATTCACTTTATCACTTTGGAAAGTGAGAATAAATGCACTTGACTGAATTACCTTTGAGATCTCCCAGTTTACCTTTGAGGTCTCCCAGTGGAAATTGCCATTCTGTGTTATTACAGTTAGATCAGTTTAAGACCAGCATTGGCAAAGCACGTCAGAAGACCTCA
This sequence comes from Pygoscelis adeliae, assembly GCF_000699105.1. Taxonomy (NCBI): domain Eukaryota; kingdom Metazoa; phylum Chordata; class Aves; order Sphenisciformes; family Spheniscidae; genus Pygoscelis; species Pygoscelis adeliae. The sequence goes on from NW_008824369.1 coordinate 1,451,366, forward strand.
AGCTTGGACGTCTAATTAGAACTCCAGGTTCTAGTGGGAACAGAGTGCTTAATCTAGAATATGAAGAAATTGTCTTGAATCTACTATATAAATTGATTTCAGAGACAGATGAAAAATTAAATGGTATAATTACAAAGGTTAACAAACTCAAGGGAGTCATTAGACAAACTGTGGAAAAAGATCATCAATTTTAAAAAAGAGCAGAATCAAAGATAATGCAATTCAACCATTTCAACTCAGTTTTCCTCATTTTCCTCAGTTGAGAAAACATTGTAAGCCCATGTCAAACAAAAGTGTTAAATGGTAATTTCTACAGCGTTTATCTTTGAGTATTAGGTTTAAATGAGGCTTTATAAGGTAAAGGCTGGTGACTATTTAAATACTTTTCCACTACAGCAGGTTAAGATATTAAACATGATCTAAAATTATTGCTATAGCCCATCATTTCCTAATCCCTTAACTCTTAGGGAGGATTGAAAATAAATTATATAAGCTTCAGTAAACATAAATATACCATATAGGAAACTAAAAATGAAGCAGACTACCTGAGAAGGAAACATACATATTGCAAATGATGGTTAAGGGAGAGTTTTCCAAAGTACCTCAATGAAGTAAAAAACTAATTCTCATTTATGGGAACACTTAGGAGCTATGATAAAGGAAAAAATTTTCCTGGAGAAAATCTTAACTAAAATTACATGACAGAAGTACTTATTTTATGATTTTTATGACAAGAGAAATACACAGTGCAAAAAGGCTCCTGGAGCTCCTGATTGCTTCATTTCATTTCTCACCAGTGAAAGAGTGAAACAAGAGAATGAAGGGAAGATTATATTGCCAGGTTTCTCATTATTAACGGTGAAGGAAATAGTTGCCTTAATGCATTTGATTACATCTTAATAATCAGTCATTCAGTTCCTTTTTAAACATGCCAAATTCTGTAACAGAAAAATATCTTTACACCAACCGCAGACTGTTTGGTCCTGACCACTGACAAGTTGTGACAACTGCACCGAGCCTTCTGGGAGAGTGTAAATATAACCAGCTTTGCACCCACGTGAGTATCATCTGTCAACACGAGAGCGTTATCGAAGCTGCAAGGAAGGCAGGGTCGTGCATTGCAGAAGTTTCCTGAGGTGCTTCAGGAATAATAAAAAGAGCAGTGCACATGCATACGCAGGAAAGAGTTGCTCAGTAGAAGTGTGCAATGTGAGAGCTGCCCTCTGAATTCCTGCCACTCCCAGGCTGTCCTCAGGGATATTCCTGGAAAAAAGTTCTTTTTAATACTGGTAGAGCCAGTTGAGGAAAACTCTGCACCTAAAGCGTGCCCAAATGCTGAGATAGGGCTATCAAGTGTGCCAAGCTATTAAAAACCTGATCTTTAATAGAAAAAAAAAATCAATCACTGGAATGTAACTGAAACATCCCAAGACTGAAATGGGCTTTCTTGGATTTGAGCTAGAGCACTGCAGAAGACTTTCAGGAGCTGCTTCCCTTCCCTTTCTGTTTTATACCTCTCAAGCTTTCCGGGTCTCTCCTGAAAGGTGACCAGGCTTGCAGAAATTGCAGCATGGCTTGTAAACTGCATCAGTCTTAGCCTTTTGTCTGCTGCCCAACAGAACCAAAATTCAGTATCAGAACTGAGACTCCTTTGTGAGGACCGAGTCAGTCACACAGAAAGAGCAAGAATGCAAATCCACCACCCAGCTTCCCAGGGAAAACACAGACAGACCTTTCAGCAACAGCTGTGTCTGACCACAGCTTTGTCTCCTCTATCCCTTACTGCTAAGTAAAAGAAATTGGAAGTTTGAAAATTAAATGTTTCTTTATCGAGATGGCTTTTCTTATTAAAGTCACACACACAGGCTTGTATACTGGGACTTGGCACTCTGATACCCTCTGATGAGCTATGGCAAGGCAGAGGCGCAGAATTTCTACCCACCAGACTTTCTTGTTGCCTGAAACCCTAGGAGCATAGTTTCAGCTCCCTTCTTAGTCCCTCACAGGTGGTTGTCCAGAGCAAGATCCTAGAGGGATGGAAATGAGGGAAGTGTGAAAATTTGCAAAAAATATGCAGTAAGGGAGATGCACATGGAGAAACATTAGTTCAGCGCTGCCCTGAGACTGCTGTAAAAGGATGCTGCAGATGGGAAGGGAATAATCTATTCTTCATGTGCCTGGTAGGTTAGACAAGAAATAATGAGATAAAATTACAACTAGGGAAATTCAATTCGGACATCAGGAAATACTTTCTGATGGTAACGACTGTTATGCCCTGGAACAGATAGCTTAGGGAGACTGGGGAATACATGGTGCTGGTGGTTTAAAGAGACAGATGAACTAAATGACCTCCTGAGGTCCCTTCCAAGCCCATTTTCTTTAATTTAGGGTAAATAATTTCAAATTTCTCTGTAGGGTCTTGCATCTGTATAACCTCTAACTTTCCAGACTTAGTGGATGTGCTTACTTCTGAATTAACAGCGCCCTTAGGTTTTTTTAAGAACAGTATATAAACCAAGTAATAATAATAGTATTTTATGATATAGTTTTACCACAGTTGTACACAGACTATAGCTCCATTTAATCCAATAATGTCATTAGGCATCTGGCTATGTGGCCTCCATTCAGTCAAGAACATCAGTCATTTCAAATAATATTCTTCAACTGCTCCCAAACAACATTCACAGGTTACAAGGCATCAGTCTCTGTATTTAACTGCCTCAAACACTTCAGTGTTGTTAACTGGAATGGCTCAGTTTGGCATTACTCTGGGTGAACAGTTTCTGAGTGTACATTGTAAAAATCCTGCGAGATGCACTTTTTGGGGGTGATTTAGTGTCGCCATTTATTTTTATCAAAATCACAACTTGAAGAGCAGGCCTGAAGAGGCAATAAATGAAACCATACAGACCTCCTGCATGCAAAAACCGAAGCAAGAGTCTGGTGATCACTACAAATCTGATCTTGCCCCCCATTGCACACACTGGCATCAACCCAGCAAAGCACTTAAGTTCATGCTTAATTTTAAGCATACAGGTAGTGCCATTTAAGCTAATGGAATCACTTAAGTGCTTTGTTGGATCAGGGCCAGTCTCCTCAGCATCTTGCAGTGTCAAGTACACAGAGCGAGGGCTTCATCTAATTGCATCAGACTTTAATTGACAAAAATCAAAGTAATGCAGCATTCAGACTGAACCCATCTCTCCAAGGCAGCTATTATAATCACAGTGAGTAGAACAGGATTTGTTTGTGCTGTCCCAGTGCCTGAAGTGTCCTGTTGGATTTGATCCACAATGCCTCATCTCTGGTATAAGCCCTTTCTCAGCAACTCTTGTCTAAGTTTTCCATCCAACATGCTCTCATCGAAACAATCAATTTGTTCACCTGCCCCAGATGGTTACACTAGCTTCTCACATATTATGTTGTCTTTCATACCAAGTATGTTCTATCATTTGCTGTTATCTCCTCTTGATGTACACTCATGCTTAGGCTGTGGACTCTTTTAGAAAGTGTTTTTACTTGTGCTTTGATACTCTTCATGCATCTGTGGAACTACAAAAAAAAATTAGTCAGGTGAAATGCTATTGATGCTGCAGCACCTGAAGAGAGCAGATCACATAATGTACAAACCTAACATCTCCATAACCTGAAGAACAATGGTCCTTATATATCTAACTCATTACTCAACTCCCAAGCAAAGGAATAGCATGTACATAATGACCCATTAGCTTAGTCTCACCTCTATATAAGCTCCTACAACAGCAACATTGCAGTTATGAAACAGTCCATTTCAGCAAAAAACCCCAAGACATCTAATTCAGCATGGATGTAGAATTAACTTCTCACCATAAACACAGTTATGAAAGGGAAAGAAATAACATGTCTAGGAATTTGTCAGACTATTGAGTTTAGTTAATGCAATTACTGAAAAAGGGTGGTTGAGAGCTTTGTTAGTAGTGTGGGTAGAGCATGGTGACAGCGAAGTGCAGATGTTCCTGCATCCGTATGACCCCACTCACATGAGCAAACCCTTTGCTTTAATTGCCTTCACCCAAGCATGAAACAAGTGCAGGGCTGAGCCACAAGCCAGAATCAAGATATGGCAACCAAAACAGTAATTGGGAAAGAGGGGAAGAAGTTTCCAGAAATGCAAGGGGAGTTTGCGACATCTTTTGTCATTGTACTTTTTCCCTGGTCATAGTTAGAAAATAACCAACTTTCATCTATAGCTGCTGAATAGATCTATGTCCGAAAGGCACATTTCCCTATCAAGTAGGGAAATATTAAGAAGGAGGTGGGGAGGGTCATGTAGTTGGACCTTGCAATGGCAGTATTTCTGTAGTAGCTCTCTGAAATGTAACTATGCCTTCAGAAATGCAACCGCATTTTCCTGTGCCATCTGCAGGAAGCATATTCATGCAGTTAAGAGCTCAGGAAGCAGTTTTTCACAACACCTAGAAACAATAAGCCACTGAACATCGACCATCCTCACAGCAGCTAAAGGAAGTGAAATCCCCCAGATCTGTAGCATCTCAACTCCTTATGCTCTGGTAGTACCTGTGCCGCAATCATCCTGTAACACAGACAGGAAGCCAGGAATAAGTTAAATACAGAGGTAATAAACACCTTTATTAATAAACACATTTAAGTTAGCATGTTTGCAAACAGGATTTGTCTTCTTGCACAGTCTGAAGAAACATAAGCCTCCCCTGTATCGGAGAAGTTGTGTTGAATTTCTAAGTTCTTACCCACTCCAGACTCCTGTTGAAAGTCAGTCATATGCAGCAACTTGGAAGATGTGAGATTTCAAAAACAACTTGAAACAGCTTTTTCTGAAGAAAGACTTGTTAGCAGCTTTGTACAGAATTTTGTCTTTTGTAATGACCTTTTAGAATTTGAGCCCTTGTATGCACTTAAAACATGTAAAAATTAGTGATCCTCAATGAACACACTTAAATGCACATTAATTTGGATGCAGTAGCAATTTTGAAACTCCAGATTGGAGGTGCACCTTCACATCTCACTGATAGACAAAGTCATCGGGGCCCTCCCACGATTGAGTTATTCATGGGATCAGACCCTGAATGAATGCATGAGCTTTCCAATTGCCCTTTGCAACTACCTCATGTGTAAGGATCACTTTCTAAAATGCATGGGCAAGACAAATATGAGGATATAAATATCAATTCAAGGAAAAACTAATTTTAAAGTGTCAACAAGACTATCTCTCAGCATTTACTCAGATCTCATATCAAGTCCTACAACTCTACAGTGGCTGTCTCTACCGGGGTGTTTTCCCTAAAAACACATTCTAGCTGCAAAAATAATCCAAACACATTTTTCTCTTTTGTGCCTGTCCCACAGAAAAGGACTGTCAGTTATTAACTCAAAACTTAGCTTTTAATCATATCTGCTCAGAACAGGGTTGAAGCTGTGATGCAATGCACAGCTTTCCTGCAAAGCATATGGTATTTGAAAAGTGAGTAGCAGGGAAGAAACGACAGACAGGAAAAGGTTCAGACTTCTGTAGCCTCGGTTTTGCACTGCGTGGTAATTATACTGAAGAATTCATGACTCACTTTGGTGCACTACTGTGTGCTGCTAAATTAGAAGTTTGGCAAGGACACCAGACAAATGATGAAAGATATAATATTGGTTTCTCCGGCATAACTCATCACTACAGTCTCATGGCGTTTCAAAGGTCTTTTTTTAGCACTAAGAAAACAAGTTTTTTAAACAAGAGTAACATATTGAATCAAAAATGTACTGTATGGAAGTTGACAAAAATACGTAAAATTCCTCTTAAAAAAAATCAGCCTTTCAGGTAGTTTGGTTAACTGTTTCCCAAAACTTATTTCTGAGTCTACACAGAGTATCTTACATAGAGACTATTTAAAACTATTGTGCATTAAAGCAGAAGTGTGATGTGGCGATGAAGCTCTTCCACTATGTAACATTCATAAAGGAAGAAAATGTTTTCTTTACACCAGCTTACAAATGTGTATTGTCAAAAAGATTTACATAAAGGCTCCCTAGTCTTTTGACAGCTGCAATGAGGCCAAGCACACTGGAAGATGTACACATTGGGATAGCACTTAAATTAACTCTTAAAGGCAAATCCTTTTCTCACAAGGATTGCAGTCACTCTGGAGTTATGCAGCACGTTGGAATTAATCCAGTTTTGCCAGATGCAGCTAATCCTCCATGTAATGCTGAACTAGTTATTCTGATTTGTAATGAGAAAGAATTGGTACTAGTCATAAGAAAGAGGCACCAGCACTAAAAAAGTTTGTTGTGTGACCCAGAATTAACTTCTCAGTTTACCCAGATACAAACCAAATAAAAATGCCCAGCTCCCCAGTAAGGCAAGGATGGGAACTAACTTCTATTAGGCATTTGCCCATCTTTTCACAAAAGTTACTGTAACATGCAAGTGGTCATAAAGATTTTTACAGCTCACAGCAGTCAGAGGGTTTGAACATGGACAGAGTGCTTAAAATGTTAGGAGAAATCCTGTCTATGAAACTTGTCATTAACTTCAAGGCCCCCCTACATAAACCTGGCAAACTGTCAGAAATAGTGGAGGCAGTTATTAAAGTCTCCATATGCTAAACAACCACTGCTCTGTATATTACGTATTTTGTTTAAAGGCAAGCATAGAGATTGCAAACAGTTATTTTTAACTCTTTTCAATATACAGTACATCTGTTGTGTTTTTGATTTCCATTAAAAATCAGAGTCATTTACTGATCTGGCTGTCATCCAGATTTCTACATGAAACACATGGACTAAGCACAAAATAATGCTGTTTTATGTGCATGGGTGCATGTATTGTATTTATTATCTGTTATGATAATTAGAAACAGTTAAAAATGCTGGGGGGGCTTTGAAGGAACAGACTATCATATTTACCTTCTCATTACCTCGAAGTCCCTGGGCTTGAAAACATTAAGAACAAGGCTGTGAAACCTTTCTTTACTTATGTTTACATGCTGCTGCGACATACAATCCCATTGACTTCGCTTACTTGAGAAGGGGATCCTGAAGCTGGCTGTAAAAGGGACACAGATCAGGGTGTACCAGATACCTTGAATATAGCTTTAAAGAACACACATCAAGAAAAGCCTCCAACAATAATGAGCTACCGAAATATCTGCCAACATGGACCTCAGCCAGTAAGTCAAGCAAATTAAAAGCTGCAATCACTTCTCTGACAATTCTCCAGCAAAACTTGTCTTGAGTTTTGCTTCCCTGGTGAAAAACAGAAGATCATCAGCGTGCACCAAAGGTCAGTAAGTTCAGACTATCTGAGAACAGCAAAGGGAGGAAATTAAAACACTGCGAGGGCACCACAGAATGCTTTGCCAGCAGCCTTTTACAAGCTCGCTCCAAAGCCTGCTGAAGTCGACTGGAACTCTTTGTAGATGCCACCAGCTTCAGGTCACATCCTGGCTCATTGCAGGGCTCCAGTGCCCTCCTCTCTGCTGATTTCAAAGGTGGCAATACAGCATTAGAGAAGAAGGACTCTTAAATAAGCACTGAATTAAGGCTAGAGAGGTCAATGCACGACAACACTGCTCTTATTGAAACTTTGAGCTGAGTGGAGAAAATATATTCACTTGAATTTGAAAATTAATTCCAAGGTCATTGTCTTGGCAACCTTTCAGCATTTGTTTTCCATGCCTGCATGCGCAGAGACCTATTTCTAACCAGGATCCTTATAAAATCAGCAGGCCTAAAACACAGTCAGATGTTCAGAAAAAGGTGAAATCCAAATTGTATATTTTATTCCTGATGCGATTACATAAGCTGTCCAGAAGACGAGCCGATACCCTGCGGCTTACGCAAGCAACCCAGATGGAGCTTTGCTCGTAAGGCAATTCCCGTTATTATTAGCAAAGGCACATCTGGCTGGCCAGGCCATCCCAGCCACAGCCAGCCCCTAGCACATGTGGGTCCCAGCCCACTGCTGTTAGGGGACAGTCCTCAACAGGGTGAGTTACAAGGCTCATCTACCTTCAGTGGCAGATCACGACACAGATGCCATCGGGTTCCCTCACCCCCAGCAGGGCAAGCGCTCACAATGTGCCTACTCACCCACCAGGCAAATGAGAAAGTACAGTTGTTTCAGATGTGCACAGTCTCAAATTTTTCGTCTTTAAGGACAATGTGATCTTCTCTCACTATGATTTATTCCCCTGGCCTTTATATGCCGGCTGCATGTGGTACTAATTTCACACCCATTTTCAGATGATGCAATTAAATTAAATTACATGGCCATAGTCACACAGGGATGGCAGCATTAATGTGGGCTCTGGGAAGAGCTCCTTGGTTTTTTGCCCTAAATATGGGTGTACCATTTCTTTCATATTGTGTTACCGCTCTATGGCTGTCAGAATTGCCACACTGACAATACCATCTTATGTTACAAAACCTACAGTTCAATTTAACTTTAGTGTCCTTCAGAGGTTAAACTTCCATGGGAAATTGTTGTTGGAGAAATATGACTTGCATATGTTTAAGCCAGAAAGCCGTTTCTGCTGTTTTTCTCCACTGTGATTCCTGCATATATATTTTTTTTAATCATGACTCAGAAGGACTAAATAGAAGTTCAGCTTGGGTTTCAAGAACACAAATGTGCATATTCAGCACCCAGGGCAAGTTTTCCCCACTATTGGCATTAGCCTGCCCAAGTTGAAAGAACAGCACTTCTCGAGGATCTGGCTGGCAGCAGTTGGAGTTGCCGCCTGCCCTTTGAATGCTGAGGTCTGCAGAGCAAAGAAAAGGAGAAAATAATTTTCCACAGATCTACTAGAAGACTTCAAAAGCGATTGCCACCGCTGTGTCTCTCACCTCTCTAAGCCTCAGCCCTTTTTTCATCCTCGATCTCCTTTTCTGCTGTTTGTTTCTCAGGTGCCAGTAAGTGAAGAACTAAATTACTTTAGATGGCACTTACTGTGGGGTACAAACAGGAGTGCATTTGCAGTCTTCACCCATTTCTTGCTGCCACTGCAATGAAGGAGCAGATGAGAAAGTGCTGCTGCATCAGAACACAGCCTCTATAAATTTAATGGCGGAAAGAGGCTACAGGGGCATACAAACTGCCAATATTTCCCTCTGGGGTAAGGCTATTTGTAATTCAGTGCCTTCCAGCATCCTTACCCCTCCTGAACTGTTTTGCAGCAATGCTGATGTCTCCCTTCTGAGAATAAAACAAAATGCCAGACCAAGCATGGAGGGGGATATTCAGCTGGTTTCTTTGAAGTCCTTTACGAGGAAAACAAGTTTGGGTCTGGCTGGACTCACGAGATCCATTGGCCATTTCACTCCCATTTTGCCACAGGTTTATAACACAAAAAACAGGTGGAAAATAGAGTGATTAAGCTCTGACTTTTGTGCTGCCTTTATAATGGCTTCACCCTGGAGTGTGCTTGGGCATCTGTTACACACCGTACACCCGCAGCAAGCCTCATCCCTTACCCCAGCACTGCTGTCACTATGCCCTGAGCATCGGTGCAGGGGGAGCACATTTGGAGCAGCTCCACAGCAGGACCTTTTGGCCCTAATTTATATGCTGATCTCCACATCAAGTTTTCAAGTAGAAGCTACATGCCAAGAGTCTGGGAAATAGCATCTTCCTTAGTGCATAAAGTAACCCTACAGACTTTATTGGCAGCCGTACTTCATATGTTCTTCTGCACCTCTCCATAGGTAGCAGATGGGACAAGTCACACATTGTCAGACCTCCATCAAAGACTCCCTAGGGAAAGCAGCCTCCTCCCCACCCTAATGCAGCCATCACCCTACTGTTATGCACACCTCCAAGTCCTACCCAAACTCAAGCACATACTAGTGCTCTGCCCTTTGCCATCTGCAACCCCCCGCCCACTTCTGCCACTGCCAGTGGTACAAAGCAAAGCATCCAAGCAGTTCTTGACTACTCACAGGCTATTTCTGCGTTATCCCTAGAGACTAGAGGTAGAAGACACAGCCTACCTGTAATTATTATTAGAAGGAACCATAATTATCTTCTCTGGGTTAAGGAAGAATAAAATGAAAGAAAATAAAATAGGAAGTATAAAGCAAGTGTTCATATTGGACCATGAGCACCTACGCAAATGATACTCAAAGCTGCATCTCACACTTTGTTATTCCCTTGTTTCATTATTTCTTCATGTCCTTCATTTTCAGTCCTTCTGTATAAGACATTTTGTTCTTTTGCTTCATAATTTTGTTCTTTAATTTATTTGCCCCTATTTCTTTTTGTTCTTCCTTTGATGTTTATCCTTTTAATGTTTCTTTCCAAAAGCTTTTTTTTTTAAACCCTACCAGTTTCAATGTGCTGTCTTTGAAGCATTTTTGGATTTGCTGCTACTTTGCTCTTCATACAATTTTTATTTTTCTTGCTGGCTTATTTGTTATCTGTGTCACAGAAGCAATCAGATACCAGAAACCTTATTGCATCACTCCACATCTTAACTAAATACAAATATTAAGTTTAATTTTCACTTTATTACCCCTAGCAAGTGACTTACCTACCTCATTTCCATTTGTAGACTGGAATTCCAAAGTGGGCCTTATGGATAACAAGCAAAAAATCTTTGTGGCCTTACATTATATGAAGGTCTCCAATATTATGAATGTGGGTCTTGCAGAACTTAGTCCAGCAAAGTGTTGAATATTAGTGAGCTGAGCAGCACCTCTACTCACATTGGTGGTGTTATGCACAAGGTCTCCACCATGAGCTGAGCAGGACCTCTACTCCTGGTGATGGCATTATGTGCAAGGGCTTCACCAGCCTTTCAATTCAATCTGTTCAGTCCTTGGATATCAAACTGCCAAGCTGAAGATCCATGATCAGAGCTTCTGTTGACTTCAGTGAGCAATCAAGGAGGCCAGCCAGGTTTTGCTGCCACCTCAAGCTGAGGGGAACTAATCCAACTGCAACAGCTTCTTCCCTATCACATCAAGGCAAGTAGCTCCAGGGGCATAGCACTACCCCTTTTTTCAGAGTTTTCTGGCTACATCAGTGCTACGAGGACTACCACCTATGCAAAAGGCACAGAGAAGTCCAGTCCCTGTGCTCTGACTAACCTGACAGAAGGGCATGAGATATATTTGAAGACAGCTGGAAAGGAGAGAGGGAGATGCATACCTTCATATTGCAAAATGTGAGCACAGCAGAGCTTTGCAGCCACCGTCACTACAAACCCCTTGTGCTCTTGAAACTATTAGCTCCAGTAGAAATAGCAGATACGCCATTTGAGGAAGGATTCGTATTTATGAGTCACCATATTAGCATTTGTATGTATGGCAGTCATGTCTAAAGGGTCCCAGCTGCAAACTGGGCCACACTAGCCCTGCTCTAGGTAGCTTTACTTGAGTTTCCAAAATATTTTACATGACAACAGCTACTGCACTGGCTTGTACCTATTCTGCATGTTTTCCTATGAGAAAGGACAGAAATCAGAGCAGACAGCCATGTACAGAATGCTAATCTAAAAGATAATAGGAAAAGCTTTGCGAGGAGAAAATTCAATTCGCTTTATAACAAGAAAATGTTCATTTCTCACAGTGACACCCAGAATGGTCAGTGTTTGGTTCCTGCAGGCTCAGCTCTGTATACAAAGGTCATGATATTTTGTCAGGAAAGAAAACAAAGGTGCTGAAATGGGCTAGTCAATAATTGACTGAGCTTTGTTACTCACTACAATCTCTATCTTGTCACCATGTCCCTGTCTCAAAGTTTTAACTGAAACTAGTGAATCACTTCACTGAAAAAGCCTTCTTACCTTGAAAAAAAGAAATCACCATCACTGACAACCACAACAAAGACTTCCTATCTGGTTTTGTCAAAGGTCACTCAGCAGTTAGGTCCATTTACACTGTGACTTCTATCAGCTGTGAAGAACATAGAACAAAGCACACACTAATATTCACTCCTTTGGTTTCAAAAATTTCCATGGAAACCTTTTTTCCTTTTTAAGTTACCTCAATCTTCAAAGAACCAGAGAAGGAAAAAGCCTGCACTTGAAACCACTTTCACTTTGCATGTCTGACATTCATGTTTGCAGCCCACCCAAGAGTTATAACCTTGACACATTTCTTGGCAACTGCCCAAAGTTTTTATCTTCCAGCAGAGAAGGTAAGTGAGCAACTGCTTTCACCACTGGATTACAGGCGCTGTGCATATATATTATCCCCATCCTTCTTCTAACCTGTATTCCACCCGAGGACACTGCTCTCTTGCTGTAGGCACTGTACAAACACAGAATAAAGGATAGGCCCTGCCTCAAAGCATTCCCCCTCTGAAGAGACAGAGCAGACAAATCAAGCCTTATTACTCCAACCTATATATGGAAATCTGTGTTGGTGTCTCAACTAAATGACAACCCCAAAGGCAATTCGATCTGACTTACAAGGGAGTCTATGGTAATTATGCTTCCAACTCAGGCACCTAAGCTGGCTCAAGTGTTTGAACCCATCCCTTGGAGAAGCCCAAGACCTGACAAGAAATAACAGAGCCAGAAGACAAACCTGCCCCCAGCACCCTGACACACTCCCATACTCATAGATCATCCCTCCTTCATAACAGCACGGCTGCTTTACATGAGGGCTACACATCCTCCCACCTTCAACAGCAAATGCAAAGTAACCATATTTAATCGCTAGAGTTTACTATTGCAGCGTATCAATAGAACAACCCAAGAAAGTGAGACTGTGAAAAAACCCTTAGGGAAACAAAGACAAATTTAGGACCTAAAGAGTGGAAATCACTGACAACAAAACAGTTCCAGGAAATCCCATCCTGCTCATGAGAAGGGAGGAAGAGAGACACCAAGACCCTCACCACCTCACTTGGCAAGCCAACAGCAGACTCCCCACATCTTCACCAAAGGAAAGGCCAAGCCAGCCCTGGGCCCACCTTAACTCAGGCTAGAATGGTTTAATTCAAGATCTCAAGGGTGTGTAGCAGGAGCTGTGCAGGCTGGGATTAGAGCTGCTGCCTTGGCAGGGTTACAGCAGCACCAGGACACCCTGGCAGAATCAGGCAAGGAGAGACCCGAACCACAAGGCAAGTGGCAATTCATTAGAAAGGAATCTCACACCAAGCTAAATTTTTTTTTTAAGTACATATTTGTTAGGGACTAGGAACACCAAGAGGGTACATTTTAAATTTAAGTTTTTACAAAATTATGTTTTCACTATGACCTACTAAGCAACAATTCATGAGGTGGGAAAGAAAAAGGGCTGCTGAAAAATCAAGCACCTGCCTTTCATATGCCTTTCTCTAAGCTTTCAGTGAGTTTTATGGCAAGGCTTGATTAGACAATAAAGATATCATCAACTGTTGGGAAAAGAGGGATTTTTTTTTTTAAGTGACAACTATTGCACAGGAATCCTCCATGGTCAAAGTTTTCAGTATCTTTAATATCAAATCACCAGAAATTGATCTGTGACTGCGTCTGAACAGTGTTCAGGAAAATACTTTAAGGACAAGGTTCAAGAAAAACATGGGAGAGCAGGAAAAGAGGGGACTGGAGAAAAGAGGAGGTGCAAGGGGGTTCTCACAAGCTCCTCTCTCATTAGAGAGACTCACTGTGCTTTGCACTTCCAGTCACATCATGCTGTCCTTAGGGATACATGGTTGCTTACATACATAAGGACATAGTACTAAGTTTAAGGGGGTTTGTGACTCAAGGACCCACCTGAAGTCCCAGTGTTTCAGACCTTCCTATGTAGAATATTCTTAAGAGTTTGAGTTTCTTGTGGGGTTAAAGTCTGGAGTATGAACTATTCTCTGAAGAAGCGAGACCTAAAATATTGTCTCCCTCCTGGCTTTTATTAATAGATCTCAAAAATGCTCTAGGGTATCCTCCCTATCAGATGAGGAAACAGAACTGAAGCAGACTTCCAGCACCACATAGCCAGGGAGCGTCCAAGCAGGGGAGAATCCTGGTGTCTCCTGGGGGCAGAGTAATTTGCAGCCTGTTAGGTTACACTGCCTAGTTGTAAGACTCTCCCATGAGGGTTTTTTATTAGTATTTTAATTTCTATTTCAGGCTGTGGCATGCTTAAAATGTCTTTGTGGTTTGCTCCCTTACTTCCTCAGGTTTTTTAAAATTATCTGATTGAAAATTTAGCCAGCCAAGAAGAAAAAATCTTAAGTCAAGTCAAAACATCCATACAAATCAAAATTAGACAGCAACAAATAAAGAATTCCCAGAAGAGCTTCTACAGTATACAATTAAACTGTTCGTGTGTGCATGCATTCATGTCTTTGTATGCACTGAAATGGGTCTGTGTGCTACTGCACACTGCAGCATGCAGAACCTTCCTGTGTGCATGTGTAACTACATCTTGTTTTAGCATTAGGACACGTTTTCTCCAGGCATAAATCACGTAGCTCCATCAGTTTCAATGAATCTGCAAAATGATTTTGTGTAATTTAGCAAGCCATGTTTTATACACTTTAAAGAGATTCATGCACTATTACCTGAACTCAGAAAGTCCACAAGGAATACAGGTTATTTGATCACAATTCTTTTTAAAGAAATCAGTTGTTATAGGAAGATGAAATTATGATAACTCAAGTAGTGCATGCTCTTATGTCATGCACATCAAGATAATTTGTTTTGACTAGTTTAAATAATCATTTTTAGATAAGAACACAACCTCCTAACAGTTAATTTTCTTTATGACATCCTACCACTTAAGGTAATTTTCCAGCCCCTCCGCAACATAGCTATATGCAAGATTACTACTCCACTTAAATGACTAGAGCAAATGTGATCCCTCCTCAGACCAATCACATTGCTCTAGCAACAATAACAGGTTTTGTTCTTGCACTGCCAGGCAGCTCTTTGTTCCAGCCAATGGAAGAATTAAGCATTGTGGACCAGATCCTCAGCTGATATAATTAGATGGCATTTCATTGAAATCAAGACCAGCTGATACCAGCTGAGGAGCTAACCCTTGATCTGCAGCAGCAACAGCTAAAGAGTAATAAACAGGAAGGGAAAAGCCTTCTGTTTCATTGCCTTAATATAATAATGAGTTCTCCACTTTCAACAAGTTTATCAAGCAATCCCTGGGTTTTTGGATCATCCAGAATATTGTATCCCAAATTAAAGAATGGGAACACTCAAAGCAAAAGGCTGAAGCTGAAAGCTTTGGCTTTCTAAAATCAGTTGACACTGGTGATGCATTTCCAGGATGAGCTACCCTTTGCCCAGCTCTGATGATTTGACAGTACCAGCCAGGTCTGCTGGTAACAGGGGAAGTCAATCACATGTCCCTCCTTTCACCACTATTTAGCTCAAGCTTGCAGCAAAATGCCCCTCCAGTCAACCTTAGCAAAACCATTACGGGAAGGAATGGCTAGCCACACTGCCTGTTTGATTTGGAGGAGGAGATTTGGTCAAGACTTGTTCAAAAATACCACGTAGCTAACAAAATCCTGGGCTGGAAGGCAACCAAGACAACATTCGTTTGCTTTATTTTTAAAAAAAATATTAGCACACCACTTCAAACAGGTATCACTGATCCTTCACACACCAACAAGAAGCTGACTATGAAATCAAGCTTATGGAATTGCCTTCTGTTCAGTATCAAGCATATTACTTAGCAATAAAGGTAATTTTCAGTGTAGGAGATTAATATGCAGTACTCATTAGATTGCCAGTGTGATCTGTGTTTATAAGGCAAAGCACCAATAAATTGGGTCAGCACATGAATCTTCAGAGGGAGGAAAGAGGGAGAACAGAAAGAACACCCTAGGCAGCATCACTGCAGGGGCCAGGCAAGGCATGTGATGCCCTCAGGACTTCCAGCATCATAGATAGATGTTTTCAGAAAGGAAAATCCATTTTTCCATTAGAACAAACAATAAAAATATTCTGTTGATTGAAAATGTGCAATCAGGCCTGACTTACAGTTTGCCCTGCTGCATTCAGGCTTTACATCAGAAGGCTGTAAACCGTTATAACAGAAAATAATAGCTAGGTATGTTTACTCACCCAAAACCATGCTTCATTTATTTACCTGAATACATTATCACGTACACTGACCATTGTCACTGCTCAGTGAGGCAAGCAAACAAAATGGGGAAAATAAATACCTACACAGATTTCACCAGCAGATAAGCTATTAATTCATGCACAAAACAATGAAGAAATGCCAGGATATACGACAACAACCACTCCTGAATTCTTGATTGTTATTAAATAAAAGCAAAGGTAGAATATGCAAAACAAAGTGCTTTGTGTTAATTTGTAATACCAAATTAAAAAGCCTGTTAGATCCAAAGCAATCTTGGCTTGTGATTGTAGTAATTCAATGTGAAATTTCCAATAACATTCAAATACTTCCAAGAAAACAGAGGAAAGATTTTAATTCAGTGGCCAAAAAAGAAAATAAAGAGTTGATGTAAGGGACTTGATTTCATTGAAATTATTGAAGTGAGCTGTATGCAATAACTTATTAATGTCATAATATTCCATTAAGAACTTATTATTTCCTTGTTTACATAATGCTAGCAATTATAGGGGTAATGCTAGTCCAACACACAGCACAGCAGAAATGAAAAGCTGTTTGCCACTTACTAGAATTCCATATGAAGGCCTAGAGTTTAGATAAGGAGAAATATTTACATTTTTCTTACCGAGCCCAAGACCTTGGAAAGTAAAATAATAAACAACTAACTTCTGAAACTACCCAAATCAGGCATTATTACAAAGACCCTATGGCTCTACGCACACAAGTTCTGTGGTTAAAAGCTTGCTTGAAGAAAAGGCTGAACAACAGTCAGCAGCTACCAAAAATTTTTGTTTTCCCATCAACTCCAAGTCTTGAAGGCAAATGTTTGAAACCAGGGGGAGGCAACTTTCAGTGCAAGTGCAGTGTTTGCATGCAAGTGAAGGGGCCAGGGCATCAAGGTACATAGACAGGGAGGTAGAGCCGAAATCCAGCTGGCTGGACACAAATCCCCATTTCTTCCCTTGCAGCAGGAAAAGGGAACCATTCCTTGCCGGGGGTGGGTCACACACACCCCAGATCCCAGCACAAGCACAAAAGCTCTCCTGCACCAAGCTCACACTTGCCCAGAGTCAGCAATGAAGTTGTACTGGGAAGCTGCACCAGCCTTGGCAGCCCTTAGACCTGGTCCCTGAGCCTGCCTGCTCCTTATCTTGTACCTGCCACCCGATTTCCAGGTTATCCTGACCTGCAGCCCAGCTTCTGACTTATCTCAGTGGCTTCACACATCTACAATCTGTGGCTTCCTGACCACAAGCCACCTCAGCCCTCCCAACCCAGCAGATATTCAGGTTCCCATCTCCAGCCTGGCCCAAACACCAGGCTCCCTGCCAGACCCACAGGCCCACCAACAGGAATGCAAACGTGAGATTGTCACTTAGTCTGTGTTCCCAAACAGATGATTAGAGAGGCAGGAGGAGCTCCTTCACTCACACTCAAGGCACAGTGGCTCCAAAACAAGAGTAGGGTTGTATTCTTGTACCTATTCATGGGAAAGATCAATGGGAAAGCAGGGAGGCTGGTATCCTCCTTGTGTTGAGATGTGCTAGAGATGAAACCCACATAGGAAAGGGAAAAGCTATATGTGTCTTGGTTTCATTCACTTGCTTTACCAATCAGCACAGCTTAGAGGCACAGAGGGGCTGTAATATACTACTGGTGCTGATCATTAACAGACAGTCTCCAGGATGGAGGAAGAAAGGCTCTGGAAACAGAATTACACATTGCCCCTTAGTCCAAAGCAAAGTCACAAGCTCACTCTCTGCTAGTGTTTGCAAACTAGCCAGTGCATCTTATTTCACAGATGACCACATTAATGGGTAAAGGTGTTTGTAGATACTGAAGTTGAGAAACAAAGAATTATCTGATGTTATTTTCCTTTAAAGCTTGCTTTATTGCATTGAATAAGGAGACAAAAGAAAAATCTGATTCAGGTAACAACATCTGCTCATCCCTGCTGTGAAAGACTGAAGCCTGAAAAATATCAGGCAATTTAAGAAAAAAATACCTGCAGACTATCAACTGGAACAGAGAACTTCACACTGAAGGCAGCCCAAGTTAACCAGTTTGTAAGATATTTCCCAAGACTTTGAGGAGGCTGGGACCAGAGCTGAGAGACATCCTCTTGTCCATGTAAGAATAGCACAAGCCCAAGTGACCCACAGGAGGTACAGGGGAGGATCACAGCAGGAGTTGCCCTCCTTTGCTGCCCACATCGGGGTTACCAGCACTCTTCACCCTAAATCACCAGAGAATGAGGGGTACTTAAGAACAGTGCATTGAAAGACTCCATGGGTCTTTTTTTAATCAGACTTGCTAAAAGCAGGTGTTACTGCTTATTCAGCAAACTGGGGTGAGGTAGCCCTTGCCCTTGACAGGCAACTCAACACAGTTAGCTGCAGGCCAACAGAGCCATAACCCCATTGCAGATCATCACAGGAGATTCTCCAGCTGGCAACACTTCTGTTTCAACATTTTGACTTCACTAGCATATAGGTGCTATTTACACTATGGAGAAGCTCCCCCCAAAAGTAGTAAGTATAATCTTGCAAAAGTGAGACTCAGTTCTTCTGAATCCCACAAAAAAGAAGGAAGGTGAGGGAAGAAATGCAGAGAATTAAGACAGTGCTCCTTTATTCACATCTCTAGGGATCTTTGGTCCTTGCAAAACTTGTCCACAAAGGTCAGTTACAGAGGGGAATAGGGTACATCCACTAGTCTCCCATCTTCAGATAAAACTCAAATGTTTGAAAGGCTCGAGGAACAAAAAGCTCATGGAAGAGAGTTCGGGAGATTCAGTTCACAGGCAGACACAATTTAGACGAAACCATACTTAACTGGACAGCCAATGTGCACCAAAGATCACACTGATAAGAACAAAAAAATGTAGTTCCAAGCAATCAGTTACTCATTCACAATACTGCTATTTCACCTTTTGAAAACCATGTAATTAATTACATTTAGTTGCTTTAGTTTAACCCCAGCTGGCAACTAAGCTCCACCCAGCCACTCACCTACTCCCCCCCGGTTGGATGGGGGAGAGAATCAGAAGAGTAAAAGGGAGAGAATCAGAAGGGTAAAAGGGAGAGAACTTGTGGGTTGAAATAAAGGGAGTTTCATAGGTAAAGCAAAAGCTGCACACGCAAGCAAAGCAAAACAAGGAATTCATTCACCACTTCCCATGGGCAGGCAGGTGTTCAGCCATCTCCAGGAAAGCAGGACTCCATCACACATAACAGTTACTTGGGAAGACAAAAAACATCACTCCAAACATCCCCCACTTCCTTATTCTTCCCCCAGCTTTATATGCTGAGCACGACGCCATATGGTGTGGAATATCCCTGGGGTCAGTTGGGGTCAGCTGTCCCAGCTGTGTCCCCTTCTTGTGCACCCCCAGCACTCGCTGGTGGGGTGAGAAGCAGAAAAGGCCTTGACTCTGTGTCAGCACTGCTCAGCAGTAACGAGAACATCTCTATATTATCAACACTGTTTTCAGCACAAATCCAGAACATAACACCATACTAGCTATGAAGAAAATTACTATGAAGAAAGTTAACTCTATCCCAGCCAAAACCAGCACAACATTAAATTTCAAACCTAATCTCACTTTTATTATGTAACTCTTGCATGTGGAGTTACAACATTTGACAGTGTTCTGTTACTGCAACATAATAGATGTATTCAGACAACTTTAACTTAAAGAACTCATTTAAGTAATTTGCAACTTTCTCTTCATCATAGCTTAAGGTTCACCCCCATCTAATACCATAGCCTTCAGCTTTAGTAGGTCAAACACTAAGAGAAAAATCCATGTAGCTACAACCTGTAACCTACAAACCTTGTTGTGCCATGCTAAAGCAGATAATGTGTCATATTATCTATCCTTACATGAAGTGCTACAAGCAGCTCACACAGAACCCCTTAAAAAAGCCACAGCAAAGGGAATACAAGTGATACACGGGGAACTGTGTACCCTGCACTCACCCCTCCCAGAACACTGGCTTTAGCTGCTCTCCTCCATCACTCCAGTCCCTGAGGCACAGGCTCTAGCTTCCACCTGCCTCCTTTTGTCTCCTTGGGCTTGATTGATAATCCAGCTCAGCTGACTTCCCTAAAAGACAGCACCAGAAGCTCAGCAGAATAAAAGCTGCAGCCATGGGCAGGCAAAAAAAAAAAAAAAACCCAAACAGAAACAAACAGATAGTCTTCCACATGCCATTCATGCTGCACCCCCATCACATATCATATCGCCTTCCAGCAGCAGTGGGTTCCCCAGTTGAACCAAAACTGCAAGGCTCTTCCCGATGGACCTAAAATGCCAACTAGGCATAACTAGGCTAAACTAGGTTAAAATAAGCTGAACTTTAGCTCACTGTATAGAGAGGTAGTTAACTTAAGAACCTAACTCAATTTCCCAAGCAGAACCGTATAGACTTGCTATTGAGCAGTGGTGGGAGGCAATGGCACACAAGGAACCAGTGTTATTGTCCTCATAGTTGACTGACCAGATGCCCTTTGACTGAGCTGATCTTGGTGAAAAAGTGGACGAAGATGGAAAGCCTTGCTCCTGGCTCCATAGCAAAACCATAAATGTTTTGTTATGATTAAGTATACCTGTACTTGAAGGATCCAGGGTGACACAATGGCTTCTATGGGAATCAAAGTGCTGCATCTACAGTGAGCTGTACCTCTGAACCCTGGTACTAAGAGGTCCCCCCAGGACAGCAAGTCTTGTTCCTCCATAAAGGTACAGAGCAGACCATAGGACCATGGCCCTGTCAGCTCTTTTTTTCATCACTTTTTTCCCTGTTGGAAAAGCAGTGACTTCCCTTGTGTAAAACATGGCGAGACTGTAACAGTGCATGGATGTGCTTCAGGGGAGTGCAGAGCACAAGGCTCTGCAGAAGTGCCCAGTCAGGGAACAGTGCTGGATGGAGCCTGGGGGAGGGGAATACTTTTTTGGGGAAAGAAATACTTTAATGTTCCTTAATCCAGGGAAAAATGGGCCAGCACGATCAGCATTGAAATGATTCTGTGGAAAGGTGGTGGTGGGTAGGGAGAAGCACATCATCTTTCTCATTCCTACTGCAGCCCCACACTTGACGACTGAGCCCTGCTAAGGACCATAAAATCCAGGGGACCCCCTACCCAAAGACAAAATCAGCAGCCCAGGGCATCCCTGCCTGATCACCTGAAGACCATTGGAGTGGCTTGTCCCTTCCTCCAGACTGCCCTCAACCTTAGACAATGATCAACAGCACTCACTGGGCTCCAGAGGCTGCCCTGGACCTGGCACCACCAGCTCCATTAGCCATTAGGCCACCCAGCAATGGAGCTGACTGCGCAGCTAACGGCAGCAGGAGAGAGGGCAATTACCCCGCAGCAAGCTCATGGATTATCGCAGCCCACAGGATCTCAGATTAAAAATAAAGACTATTCCTCCGGAGGAAGCAGAACACACAGCTTTCCGTGTTGACCTTGCTTTGGCGAGGGGCTGGGCACGAGCGGGAGCGGCAGGGGGCCCGCCCATCTCCGGCCCAGACAATGACAGAGCAGAATCGTTGCTCCCAGCCTGGGCACAGAGACCGCACTTAGACTTTGCAATGCTATTAGCGCAGATTCCTCTCTCTGCTACCACTTTTTTTTTTTAATTTTATTTTGCAAACCTTTGTGGAACAGACGCCCTCTCCTTGCCCCAGTTGGAGCTGCAGTAGAATGAAAAGGGGGGTGGGAAGGAGGGAGGAGAGGAGAGGGAAAAAAAAAAACGCTTTTGGTTGAGGTTTTCCTGTTACTATCACTGTAGCGTTTATTTAGCCAATCTCCTAACTATGACGTGAGGAAGGCAGGAATCATGGCTCGCTCATAATATTTAACACACCCACTGAAAGCTGGAGCTGCAGAGCTACTAGTCCAACCAGTCTCCAGAATTCAGTGTAGCTGAAAGAGGTTTTCACTCTGCACCTGCCACCCCCCCCCCCCCTTCCCTTCTCTTTTCCTTTCTCTCTCTCTCTAAATGCCAGATCTGTAAGATCCAGCAGAGATCAAAGACGGGACCTCTTTGCTAAAAAGAACCTCTACTGATTTATATTAGTTTCTTTCTTCTAATACTTCCTCCCCCCCCCCTTTTTTTTTCCTGTGCCATATTTAACCTTTATGTTGCAGTTGTGCCATCAGTTTTGCAGCCAAAAAAAAACCAACCCAAGCCAAAGCAAAAGCTCAGCTCGGATACAGCAGCCAACCAGACTTGATCTCAGTTGAACATATTAATCTCTCCCAAGCACTGGACGTGATGGATGAAGAAACTGGAACC
>NW_008824369.1:1473729-1474527 GCF_000699105.1 Pygoscelis adeliae
CCAGCCAATGTTCTTAAACAGTCTCAGAGAAGAGAGGGAGCGAGAGCGAGCGGGAGAGTGCTTCTGCTGCATCACTGGTCAAATTCAAAGGAAGGGAGTCAGCGTTTCCAGCACAGCCAAATATTATGGATGATTTTTTTTCTTCTGTCGCCTTTCCGTACAGGTTTTCTTAATATTATTCTTCCCCCCTCCTCCTCCCCGTCTTTTTTTTTTTTTTTTAATTTTATTTAATCCAAGCTAGCGTCTGATGCCGGTTTCTCCTCAAGAACGAGTTTTCCCTATTTGTTGTGATCCCTGTAATAAAAAGAGAGAGAAATCGTGAACAGATGGCTTTATATATTGCAATGCCGCTGGCATTGTTTTCCTATTGATTTTCAAGGCTCGGTCCGGTGCTTTTTAAATTTTTTTTTCCTTCCCCCCCCCTCCCCCTCCTAAGTTCTTGATGATACTGAGAAATGAGGACCTATTGTTTTTAGCCTGTTTATTTCTCGGCGCCTATGGAGATAACTTTATTGACTTGATCGCTCGCTTCCCGATCCGAACGGAGAAAGCCAAAGCCCCGGGGGGGGGCTGGAAGACCCACGCCCGCCCGGGCTTTTTCCGCGAAAGCGCTCCCGACCGACCCCGCCGCCTGCCCTCCCTCCCCCTCCCCCGGTAATCTATCAGCCGCCCCGGCCATGAAAATGCTCCTGGTCCGCAAGTTCCGGGTGCTGATCCTCATGGTGTTCCTCGTCGCCTGCACCATGCACATCATGATCGACCTGCTGCCGCGGCTGGAGCGGCGGGGGACCGAGGGCC
>NW_008824369.1:1475032-1477881 GCF_000699105.1 Pygoscelis adeliae
GGGGGGCGGCGGGGTGCTGGGCGGTCGGTGCGGAAACGTGGCACGGCGCTTCCCTGGGTCGCTGCCTTCCGTTTTATAATGCCGGTTTTTACCCGGGCGTTCACGGGAGTGGATGTGGTGGCTGGGGTGGAGTAGGCAGAGGGTTAAACAGAGCCACTCGGTGTCACCAGGAAAAAGAGAAATCGTACACAGGCTTGACCGGTTGTGTTCCTTCAAAAAAAAAGAGCCGTGAAATACCGAATAAACACAGGAGCACGGGAAGGCTGGAGTACTGAGGCCGAAGGGTCCGTATGCCCCAATATCCCATCTCCAGCTGTAGCCAGAGGCAGATGCTACCGGAAAAACGGTGTAAGAAAGAGGGCAAGCGCACAGTGAGCCGCCTCCTCCAGTACCTTCCCTGTCTCCTGCTCAGACGCGTAGGGGCTAAGCAGTGAGACCAGGCAGTAATACATTAACTTTTCTCAAAAGCCAGGTCTAATATCGCAAAGGCATTCATCCTAGCAGGTATTTCTGCCTTCGGGATCTGATCTGTGCTACATTCTCCATCCTCAATTAATTCCCAGTGTCCTAGCACCTCTGCTGCTCTCTAGCCTTCAAAGCAGTTAGTTGCCTCTGCGAATCGTATCCCCTGTCGGCTTGTAAGAAATGCTGAGAAATTTCAATGACTGAAAAATCAAAAGGCTTGTCTAATACAACAGCACCCTCTTCCAAACACACTGACATTGTAATGTTTAAACAGCTGCATTGTACCGTGCAAAAGCTCTGTCAAGCCGCAGAGCAGCCAGCATGATCTAAACCTTTAGAAAGAGAGGATAAATATTTCTGATTTCCACCCCGAGAGCTTGTGAATTGTCCAGGCCCCTTCCATCTAATAATCAAAACTGACTGTGAAGTGAAATAACCTGAAAAAGTTCTGGTTTCTCCGAGAGAAAAAAAAAATGGAAAACGAGTCACAAACGCATGAACATCTGGAGATGACTAAAAACACAGAGGACTTCTGGATCGAAGATACATGATAGTGTATCCAGTAGGCGAAGAGCAAAATTATCACTGATGTCCACAATGCAGCTGCCTGTTGTACATACTTTCCTAAGTGGCTGCAGCCAAAGTTCACAGAACTAACGTGAAATTTAGGAGTTAAAAGTCATTTTAACAATTCTTTTCTGTAATAGTGTCCTACTGCTAGGGAAAGGGCAAAGCCATCCAGAGTTATTGTTTAGCAACCAGTTCAGTGATATAGTTTCTTCTCATTCCCTGTATTTAAAAAAGAGAAGAGGAGAGAGCAGGAGCATTTGGTGCAACAGGTCAAGTTACTGCCGCACTCTGTCTCCAGAGCCAGGTCCCTGTGAAATAAAGGTTCAGGATGCTGCTGCTGTTTGGGTCGAACTTGTAAAAGATGTCTGCAACATAATACAACCTAAACGCGATATAAAACTTCCAGCTCTGTATTTCTGCCACGTAAGGGCCTCTGCTAACTCTCAGTGATGTCACCTCAAGTTTTGCTCATGACTTCCATGGGCTTTAAATCAGGCATGAAGAGTGGTGGTGAAAATCCATCTCCCCCTTGGCCCCAGGTGGGAGCAGGCTGCTGGCGCGCAGCCGGCGCAGGGACAAACCCGGGACTTCTCCCACTCTGTAGTGCTTTGCCATTCCAAGTTGTCACATTTTGAAGCCCTGTTTTCTTGATGCCTGTTACAAACTGTAACATTATTTCTTTCTCCTCATTTTTGGGTTTTTGTTGTGTTGTTCTTTTTTCTTGGTGGTAGGCAAAACGAAGATAATGAAGAATTTTTGCCAACTGGAGAAACCTCCATAGACTCCTACCCAAACTGGTTAAAATTCCACATTGGCATTAATCGGTACGAGTTGTATTCCAGACATAATCCTGCAATTGAGGCTTTACTACAAGACCTGGTCTCCCAAAAGATAACCAGTGTTGGTATGTTTGGATATATATCATTTTTTATGATTATTTGCTCATTGTTCAGGATCTTATTGCTGTTTGAATATTAATGAATATTTTGCATGGCTTCTCTCCTACAACATTGCTTCCTGACTTCTGCGCTCATTTTCCCTGTTAAACATAAAGAGATATCGCCAGCTCTGTATTACCTGAATAATTGAAAAGTCTGCCAGCAAGGCAAACCCCATTCGTTTCAGAGATCTTTTAGTCACAATCAGGCTGAAAGTGCCCTATTCGGTTATTTAAAATAAATATGATAATAAAAAAAAGGATGGCAAAAAGCAGATAGCATCTTGCACGAGCTAGATTTGTATTATTAGCCGATTGTTATAAAAAAGGCTGTGTCTGGCAGCGCTCATCTTCCTGAGGAAGGAGGGAGGTGGCTGACCTGCAGCGCTGGCTGTGGGAGCATCCGCCGCCGCGGGGCTCTGCGGCTCGGCGGAGCTGCAGCTTCCCCGGGCATGGCGCAGGGAGCTCCAGGCAAGCCAGCCTCCTGCTGAGCAGAGTTCAGCTCTGTTTATTCTGCTTGTAAATCAACAACGGAGATGTGCCCGTGTCAACCTTTGGCTCTGGTTAAACAAGGTGACACAGTTCGGGGCTTTTCTCCAGGGCTGTTTAATGACAACATGTGTCTTCTTGAATTTATCTGTGTAGCTGCACGGGGAAAAAAAACCACAACCCCAAACAAAAGCCTTGGGATACTAAACAAATGCACACCCCGTGGTTTCCAGAGGTAGAGAGCTGCAGCACAGCCAGCGGTTTCCATCGGCCGCGCAGAAAATGAAGTCACTTGCGCTGACCACAAAGTTGCTAAGTCCGTTTCAGAGGGATGAAATAGCAGGAGCTCTGTAAAAGTGCTGATGGTGTGTCGGCACCGTGGGATGAG
>NW_008824369.1:1477952-1497498 GCF_000699105.1 Pygoscelis adeliae
CCCCAAGGTTTACATTTTCCATCATGTGAATCACAGCGGCTGCTGAGCAGGAATAAGGGAGATCCTCAGTCATCAAGAGTGGGCTGATTTAGCTGATCCGGATGGAGTAGGTGTAAAACACAGGATGCCACAGGAGAGCTTTGCCTCCATGAATCAAGCTGCCCGCCGGCTGTACTCAGCACACAGCACTGCTCTGAGCTCTGCTGCGGCAGGATTTTGGATAAAGCAGTTTGCGGTACCCAGGTGCCATCCCACATGTTGGATTCAGGGGTCCAGTGGACACCTAGCTCATAAAAGATGACAAACGCAGGCTCGTTTATTAACCTGTGACGGGTTTTCTGTCCCCAAAACTCTGGATCAGAGTGATTCATTAAGGAGCTTAGGTTTGACAATTAAGCTATGTATTTTCCCTTCTCTAGCTCAGATGTGACACTGCAGGTAGCAGCAGACTCTGCCCATGCTCCTCTGGTCTGCGCTGGAGGGTAACGAGGGCACTGTACGGACATGGCCTGGGTGATTTTCTCCTTGACGTAGCCCTCACCTTTCCTGACCTTTCCCCTCAATACCAATCAATTTCTGGAATATCAGTGACACGCGCGAATGGGGATTGAGCCAGCACTTTATAACATGTGTTAACGTTGCTCTTTGAGCACATCCATCGAGGAGGAAAAGATGCAGGCTGTGCCCTTCCCTGTCCCCTGCAGAGAGCAGCAGTGCCGCAGGCAGTGATCAGGCTGTCCCCAGCTCTGTGCGGAGGTGATGCTCAACCAAACCATCTCCTGGCTCATCTACTGAGGTTTACACAAAATACATTGGCCGTAGGGGTGTTTTGTACTGCATGGCTGCTAAGTGTATTGATCTCTATTTACCTGTCCTGGTTTCGGCTGGGATAAAGTTAATTTTCTTCCTAGTAGCTGGTACAGTGCTGTGTTTTGGATTTAGCATGAGAATAATGCGATAACACACTGATGTTTTAGCTGTTGCTAAGCAGTGCTTATACTAAGTCAAGGACTTTTCAGCTTCCCATACTCTGCAAGTAAGGAGATGCACAAGAAGCTGGGAGGGGGCACAGCCAGGACAGCTGACCCAAACCGGCCAAAGGGACATTCCATACCATGGGACGTCATGCTCAGTACATAAACTGGGGGGAGTTGGCCGGGGGCGGTGATTGCTGCTTGGGGACTGGCTGGACGTCAGTCAGTCAGCCGGTGGTGAGCGGTTGCATCACTTGTTTTTCCTGGGTTTTGTTCCTTTCTCTCTCTTTTGTTGTTTTACTTTTCATTACTATTATTATTATTATTATTATTATATTTCAATTATTAAACTGTTAAAGTATTAAACTGTTCTTATCTCAACCCATGAGTTTTCTTACTTTTGCTCTTCCAATTTTCTCCGCCATCCCCCCACCAGGAGGGAAGGGTGAGCGAGCGGCTGTGTGGGGCTTGGTTGCTGACTGGGGTTAAACCACGACATTACCTCTTCAACACTTTAGAGCTCAGCCGTGTTGTCTATGCAGGAGGAGAGCAGTGTTTGCAGCAAACTCAGCAGCATGCGAGCCATGAAGTCTGTCACTTCTGCAGAGCAGTGGGATGGTTAAGGTTGATGTAGGGACGTAGAAGCTGGTGGGAGAAAAAGGGAGGTAGGAATGAGAAATAATTGTTTAGTACTCACTCTTCACTTGCTCTTCTGGGCTTGATCTTCACTTGTGCTTCTGGGTATGTTGCTTCACCTCTCTATGCTTCAGTTAACTTAGCAGCAAAATGCTTATCATAAAAAATAGGAGTGAAATCCTGACCCCGGTGACGTAAGTGGAAGTTTTTCCATTTACTTCCCTGGGGCCATGATTTCACCTAATATGTCATTTAGATATGTCGTGAGGTTTCCATTAATTATGGTTTTGATAGAGCTTTCAGATCAACGGGGGGAAAGGGCCGTGGGCCCACAGAGGAAGATTTATGATCGTTATTAGCGATTTCCTATGGGATTGTCTCTCTGTTAATGTTTGAACAAGGCTCTTCAGAGCACGGTGGAGCCTCTTGTGCCCCTAACAAAAACATAGAGCCATGGTTTCTATCAGTGATTCAGTATAATTTCCATAAACTAAAACATGAGGTATGTTTGGTATTGGTATCAGTTGCGGTGGGAACTGACAGGGAATGATTCCTACACATAAATCCCAGTCTAAAATCAAGCCTATGGAAATGGAATGGGACTTCTGCCAATATAAAGATGCCAGGATCTGAGTTTTGCTGGTAGCATCCACTGCCTGCCTCTGTAGGGTTTCAGGAGCTTTCAGTCAGGTTACAAAGCAAGAAAGAGCATATTGTTAATAGAATTATATTTTTTTACATGGTGCAGCATCTCTTACTTTATGTTGCAAATTCTTTGGGCGTTTAAAAATATATGTTTTAAAATAATACCTGCCAGTTTTCAGCTTTACTGCAGAGCAGCAGCAGGGATTCAAAAGCATGTAAGCTGATTAATAGAGTGATATATTTGACCAAAGGACATTCATAGGGCTGTTACTTTCTTTTGCATATTCCTGCATATTTTCTAATTTGTCTGGTTTTTTCCTTATGGTCAATTTTTGTTCTTTTGCTTTTTGTTTTCTTTTTTAAGGCAGCTGCAAAGATGCCAGGTTAGAAGTATAAAATAATTGGAAATCTTCATAATGCCCAATCTTCAGGCTTCTTTTTGCAAGCGGGACAGTTAAATACACAAGCTTACATGCATTAGATGAAATGGGATACTGCTTTATCCAGTTTCTTCCCAGTATTCAGATTTGCTTTGGCTTTAATAGAATTAGGTGATTCGCTGTGAGGGTTCTTGATACCTACAGTAATTAGATCCAAACTGCAGCTAAACAACTTTCTTAGCCACACTGTAATTTCTATGCTCAGCTTGCATCATTTATGGAGCAGAGCGGTGACCAGATTGATCCTGCGCCATGTACCCGAACCGCTCACACGACTCTGTAAGGTGCAGTGTTATTTTAAAATGAAAATGGTGACAGAAGCAATTCCCAAGAGCAGGGAGCACCAAGGTGACATTTTCTTGATGTTAAAGTTTAAATGGAACAAATCCATGGATGGGTAGGAGCATCACATTCAGCTCCCGCAGTGACACCTAGAGCTGGCCTTGGAAAGGACAGGGTTACCCAGAGCTTTCAAGCTGAGGAGGTATTCTGTGCCTTGCACCAATATATATATTTCCTATTCATTTTGTTCAGCATAAAGGGATAGCTCTTAATTTGATTTAATTCACTGAAAATTTCCTCTTGCCATAAATAGGAGCCTAGAGAGAATTGTTTTTCCACTGAGCACTGAAACCCAGTTTTCAGAAGCAGCACATGCACAGGCAATTGCACATTTCCTTTCCCTTTCATAACTGTTTATTGCATGCATAAATAACCATAGTTAGCTATTTTCTTGCATATTTACAAGACGTCTGTGCATAATTGTGGCAGCACTGTCAGCAGTTTAACAACAAATATGGCATGGTGCATTGTAGAGGCAGTGTGGTCTTGATCTTGCTTGCATTGCTGTCCAGAGGAGCTGTGCTGTGGGATCGCCTGCGAGCAGAATAGGCTTTTGTAATTCCTGTGTTTAGCTGGGTTTTATTTTTTGATTCTTTAAATTCTATGGTGGGAAAGGTTTGGAAACATTACCTGACTGAGTTAATTTCTGAACCTGCGATGCCTTCGATTTGTACAGGCAGTAATTAGAAAGCAAGCACGCAAGATTACTCACGCAGTGAATAAATGCTGCAATTAACTAAGGTGGACTCTGCTTCAAGTCAGGGGAAAAAAAAAAGGAAAAGACAGGATGCTAAATATTGAACCTAAATTCAGGTGCTAAAGGAAATTATGAAAATCTCATCCGAAGGAAGGGAAAAAGTTCTGTTGAGAATGTATAAAAAACATAATGGAATGTAGCACCATTGATTTACTGTGTAAGAAAACAATGAATCTGCCAAGAGTCAACAGATTGATTTAATGTACAGTTCCAGATGAAAGGAGGGGACTTAAAATGTACAACAAAGCCTCTGAATGATTTCACAGATCTCTTCCCCTCCAGAAGTATTTTACTCTCTTGACTAAACCAAGAAAGGCCTTTAAAAACAAGTTAGCAGAATTGGCTGAACAAGAACAAATTAAGAGATGATGAGGGCTTGAATTTGTTTTGAAATATGTTCTTTATAGCTTGTACAGGGCCATGTCTCTAGCCTGGGGCAGTGTATTACTTGTTAAAGCCAATCAACATGTTTATGTTAGATTTAAGCTTGATCTATAAATAGGAATCCAAAATGGATCTGAACGTCCTATTTCAGATGTTAACTGCATCCCAGGCTTTGACTGGATCTCACTTCTCAGGCATTAGCATTGCATAATTAAATACATTTTAAAATGTTTGTTAGATTCTGACCAAAAGCCAGGTTCAGAGGTCCTGTTGGGACTCTTGCTTTCCATCAGAAGACCATACGGTCTAGACAGGCCAGTAGGATGAGGGCTATCATGCAGCAAAACAGAGGAGCTGGAAAGCCAGACCAATTCAAATTCCAAATCCTTTTTGGGTCAAATCCCTTTGGGCAACATTGTGTCTCTACTAGGAGTTTAGTACCAGATGCTAGCCAGAAACCCTGTAGCATACGGTTATAAAAAGATGATTGAGAGATGATAGGTAGTGCATCTTTTATAGTGGATGGTGTCTGTGGATCAGGAAGGGAATTCAGCTCTTGTATTGGTGAGGGGACAAGGTGGGGAGGTAGCAGACATGGCATGTGGCCGTGACAACCTGCTCATAGATGTAAATCGAGTGGGGATTTTTGGAGGTTTGATCCAAACTCTATCAGAGAAAACAGAAGGAGTCTCACCAATTTCACTGGTCTTTGGACAAGACTCTAATCCAACAGACGCTCAAGCAAAAAGATATCTCAGGGAATTTTTTGCAAAGCCTCCTAAAATTAGGAAGATTTCTGTTTACACCCGAAAGCCCTTGCACTGGGTTAACAGGAAAGGTTAATACTGCTTTCCATTTCCTTCTGCTTTGGGGGGAAAAGAGAGACTTTGAGTTGCCTGAAGATAAAAAGTAATGATTGTATTGGGATTTGTTTTTAACAGTGTGCCAGTACGTCCAGGAGCTGTATGAGACTTGATTTGAGGTACCTGCTGGGAGCCAGCAGGTTTATAAGTCTTTTACAGAGCTGTTCATGACCTGTGATGTTACAGTATATTCAGAAACCTTAAAAAAAAAGGTGAATTCAGAGTGTGACTAGAGTTTCCCGTGGAGTCAGTACAGCCTTACGTTGCAAGGGCTTCTTAAAAATAGCTAAGCCTGCTAATTGTAGACATGACAGACTGCAATGGTGTAGCATCCTCCAATCTCTTGGAAAATTGTATATGCTGCTTCTGGGTATTATCAGTTCTTCAGAAACATTCCTATGGGCAGTAGGTGAAGGGACAAGGGCATCTCCAGATAAGCAAAAAATGTTCATTTGGGATAAGCTCCTGGAAGATGACGGGGCTCCCTCTGTTTGGCCATAATGGCCAGAGGGACATGTTTAACTGAGGTCTGAGCAGGAAAGGGAGTTCCTGGAGGAATACAGCTCAGAAAATGAGAGGGAAGCCAGTAGGCAGGTGTAACGCTAAGTTAGGACAAGGGAAGTAATCTGACTTAGAGGTCTGAGTGAATTATCTCTAATGAGATCTGGAGCCACTCGACAGATAATGGCATTGCCACCCCCGAGATTTGGGCACCCTGGACTGCTCCCAAGTCTGCTTAGTTTAGAGGTGCATGAAGGGATTTGTTGAGTTCAGAAGGGCAGTCTAAGCTCAGGTGTTTCCCTCTCTGCAGGGATTACAATGTTAGACTCTAACTAGTCTGGACTTGGAGGGTGGCTTTGAATCACCTCCAGCCTGGCCAGCGCATATGTGACCCTGAACGAGCAGCCAAAGTGGGAATATCTGCACGTGAGTCTGGATGATGGGGAGGGAAGCCAACATGGAGGTCTGGCACAGGTTGTTGTCCATGATACATGTGGCTTCCAGCAATATACTGCCGTGAGGCATGATGGGACACTGTTCCCACCAATGTCATCCTCTGTTTTGGGGAGGTCCAAAGTTTACTCCTAGCAGCAGTGGGGGGACAACATGCCAGCAAAACTTGTGTTCGGTCGAGGCTACTATTGCAACCAATTAAGGCAATACAATATGATGGATCTAAAAAGAGCAGGGAGATGCTTTTGTCTTACTTCAGCTCAATTCCTTCTGACAGGAAACCAGGCCTTTGTGTCTCATGGAAGAATTATTCTGAATTGTTAATCTTCTTCATACATTTCCTTGCTTGGTGATGACGCACTCATTGTGGAGTTTGGCTGCTAACAAAATCATTATCTGTCGAGTGGCTTCAATTTGCTGAGAAACCAGTCCTCTTAGTGTATCTGAAACTTTGTGCTTAGAAAAGGGCATGCTACAACATCCTTTTTTCTTCTTCTTTGCATTGCTCGGCTTCCCTGCTGTACCTCAAAATAGGCTCTATCCTTCCCTTTTCTCTGATGGGCTTACAGGATCTTTGATACATTTTGGACATACATGTCTCATGGAGGAGAGGGAGCCAATCTCTAAGCCCTGAGCTCCTCAGAATTGAATGAAGAAGCATAAATTACATCAATTTTAGAGAAAAAACATTTGGTCTTCAGTTGGTGTGAGCAGTCTGCAAGCAGCTAAGTTGAGGTCAGTGGAGGTGGGGAGAGTTATATCTGACAGAAAGGAGGCAATTCTGCCCTTTGGTACTGAGGCTGATATTAGTGACCTAAACAGAGATAGCCCATGTCAACAGGGGTGCAAATACAGGTTATACCTTAGAGAGCTCGGCAAACCCCGCGACTTCGGCAGCAGCTGGGCAGGGGTGGTGCTGGGGGCTCGTCCTGGGCATGGCCGTGGGTCCCTGCGGGCAGAAGGCAAGGGCAGCTCCAGCTGCCTGTTTGCTGTCCAGGCTAACCAGGAGCGTTTCCAGAGTGCATAGCTGGGCTGTGATGGTCCTAGGGCAGCACATGTAGGTTTTTGGCTGGAGGATTGCTGCTCCTCATTGCCTTCAGGCTCCAGGGTAGGTATAAAAAGGTCTATTCCTACTCCTTCCCTCAGGTGCAGACCAACTGACCTATTCTGCACGGGAGAGGGAGTTTAATACGTGAAAATCATGTGCTTCTGCTTTACGTGTTTAGTGCAAGTTATTTAACTAATTATTTATTTGTTCCTTTGGGATAAACTGGAAATGCAAGAGAAGGCTGGGGTCAGCAAAACAGCAAGGCAGGAGGGATTTTATTCTAGGGGAAGTATAATTACACTGACCAGATTTACATAGCATTTTGTTGCAAAAATATAGATTACAAGTGCTGAAAGAGAGCTGATAACCAGTAATAAGGCACAGAGATGAGCAATTAAAAGGATGTGCAGCTAATGGCATTGGTTAGAGAAAAAAAATGTACAACCTATATAGGTGGAACAAGGGCAGCTCTAAGCCAAAATTTACAGAGCAAGGTAACTTGACATTTATGTAGTTCTCCAGCTGACACAGGTTTTGTCAGAACTGTAAAGAAAGGGATTGATTATCTGATCATTTGTAGGAAGCATTTTTAAAGGACTGACTCATCCACACAGACACGACTGCCATGGCCTGCCTCACTGAACACACAAGTGAATTAAGGAGTCAGGGTATAGGTCATTTCATTTATTCAGAGCAGTTTTGATTGAGATGGTAAAAAAGCAGCTGGTTTGCCAAAGTATGTATTTATCTTTCTTAGGTAACCTTATCATCAAGTAAAATGCATTTTTATGAATTCTTTTATATATAAAAAAATTTGCTCTGACTTTAGGAACACTATTATCTGGCTGTTAACATGATATTGTCCAAATTGTTCAGACTGGCATGAATAAATGTCAGTCTTAAATTCCCATTGGCTCTCAACTGGGAAGTGAGCGCATTTAATGTTTGAGCAAAGAAGGTCCTCGGTGTGCAGTGTGGACCACAGTCCCTGCCGCCTGCACGTGCCCTCTCCTACCCTCCCAGCAGAGCCAGAGACCCACTCTGCACAGCTCTGCTCTCGTGTATGAGCCACTTTGGGATCCCTTGAAGTTAATGGATGGGCTTGGATACATATCCACTGTGCATAGAGGAGATGAATTTACATATCTCTACTGCTCAGCAACAATTATTAAAATCGCAGCAGAGATAAGAGATTGCTGTAGTATCTGCTCATACTTTTAATTAAGGAGATGTCTGCTGCGCGTTGGACTGTACATCCCAGCTACAGTCTTCAAAAGCACCCCATCTCCTTTCCCAATGTGTGTCCCTTGTTAAAAGGAACTCCAAAAGCGATTGAAGATGGAGAAAACAAGACTCCAATGGTCTGTTCCTATACATGCCGTTCAGTTAGGGTGCTTATGGAGCCCATAGTGGCCAACTGAAGAAGACAAAGACATGTCAGGGAGTACAATCCATTTTTAGTCCTGGTCGGCAGCTCAAAGACCCCTGTACTCTGCACCCGCTGAATAATCTGTTGTTCAGTTAGGATTACCCTGCTTGGTGCTCAGATACCGCAGTGCTGAATCTAATACAGAGCAAAAGATACATGATTTTGTTTCAAGGAAGCTGAATGTAAGTAGATCCACGTGTAGCATTTTAAAGCGGTTTTGTTTTTTTCCCACAGCGATGAAATCAGGAGGCACCCAGCTGAAGCTGATCATGACGTTCCAGAACTATGGACAAGCATTGTTCAAACCAATGAAGTGAGTAAAAAAAGTCTGTGTTGTAAAGTGAAATTGTGGTAGAATAGCCTGTTGCCATTTTCTAAGCCATTAAAAGTTTGCTGTAGTATCTCTCAAGGTTAATGTGTCTGGTTCCCTAGACTTGCTGCTGAATGTAGAGCTTCAGGGGCTGTTAAAATCTTGCCCTGCTAGACTGGTCTTTGGAAAAGGTGCTGAGGAGGCTTCAGATACATTACAGTCTTCTCAGGAATGTTATTCACTCTGATCTCTGTGAAATCTCCCATCATAAATACAGGATGTTTTCAGCATTTCTTTCTTATGTAAACTTACGTCACAGCTCTGAGCTTTGTCTAGTGTCAGTGCTCCTCTGGAATATGGCCAGACAAGAGAGGTGGTTCAGAACAGCTTTGGGAAGAGCTAAATAGTATTTGTCTGATAAATTATAATTTAATCCGTTGATTTATTGTTGTTTGTATTAAAGGGTTGTATTAGTCATTTGGCGGTGGCTATGCTGACTGTGTAAATGAGTTTATCTGAGAGTGGTACTGCAAGGTAATGAATCTAGAGAGAAAGGGAAGGACTGGGATGATGCAGCCTTGATTTGCACCTGCTCCGATCCCATTGAGATGAGGGAAGTTATTCAGATACAAAGCAGATGTAAATGAGTTCTGAATCCTGACCTGTATGTTTGTGTTGTAATAAGGAAAATGACTCTGTGCTTATTGTAGAGGATTTAGTAAAGACACGCGGGACTGCAAAACATTTAATGAAGC
Organism: Pygoscelis adeliae; assembly: GCF_000699105.1. Classification (NCBI taxonomy): domain Eukaryota; kingdom Metazoa; phylum Chordata; class Aves; order Sphenisciformes; family Spheniscidae; genus Pygoscelis; species Pygoscelis adeliae. The sequence goes on from NW_008824369.1 coordinate 1,487,490, forward strand.
TACTCAATATCTGTGTCAAGGGTACCACTGGAATAATAAATTCATTTCCTTCTTTTGTTCCCACTGTAGGGAAGTTCAGTTAATTTCCTCTAGGATGGTCCATAAAAGACTGAAGTAACCGAGAATGAGTGGTTTGGAATATGTGTTGGCATTGTGTTACAGCTATAGCGGGGGGCACAGCTCAGGGGGTAAGCTGCCGGCTGGAGACTGAGAAATTCCCTGTTTCACTATAGATTTTGGTATAGACTGACCTCAGACAAGTACAGATTTGACTTGATCTTATTTGACTGCCAGAAGGGCCAATTAATTGGTCCCAGTTTCCTTCAACTCACATTTGAACAGGAACCCTCCTTATGTGCATTTATGCTGGGAATCACAAGGAAATCCTATGAACTTCCAAGCAGCACATGGCATTTGTGCAAAGGCCTGTTGCCTCTGTGTTATTTCCCAAATGGCACACAAATTTCTCCATGTTTCTAGTGGATCACTGGTTGCCTGGGAGAGGTCAGAGGAAGCACAGATAATACTGACAAGTCAGAGGGAAGGTGGTATCAGAAAGCATCTACTCCAACATCTTCCCTTCCTCTCTGCCCCCTCCCTGAATCCTCAGATCCTCAGATCATCAATGCATGGGTCCATCCCTCTACATCTTTAAGTTTGATGCATATAGGCACAATTCTTAATTTCGTCCTGTCCCACATGCAAAATCAAGAACCAGGCGGGTTCGAGCAGCCTTTAAGTGTTTGGCAGAATTGTGGTTGTGCTGTTGGCTCTTTACATAGTGTCTGGTTTGTTTCTTCTCCATTTGCTGAGATGCAGATAATCTCAATCTTTATCATTGGTATGACATTGTAATTCTGGGAATGCTAATGAGGTCAAATCAAAAGTTCACCATTTCTACTGTACTATACACAGCCTTGGCAAGATGATGGATGACAATAGAGGTATAGCCACGTTCCCGTGTAGAAGCAATTACTACCATCCACTAGAACAATAACAGAAAGTGATGATGTCTTAATCATTCCCTTTGCTTGATTTGAAGGGCAGCAACACCCTGTTTTCTCACTGCTCTTTGCATTGCATACACCACTGAAAAAAGCAGCATTAGAGCATTCAGCAGCTGTGTTCCCAGGCACCACACCTTACAGTAGCAACACTGCTGCATTTGTGCTGAGCATCGCTGAACACATTAGTGATTTTGAATAAGGATGTTTGCAAGCATTTGTTTTCATTCTGGTAACAGTGAACAGGGAGCCAGATGCTCAGCTAGTGTAAATCTTCCTAGTTCCTTTGGCATCTGGTCCCATTGGCCTCTTTCACCAGCTTATGGGCTGTTGTTGAAGTTCTTGGAGAGGTTTGCAGCATCATTTCTTTATATAGAAATAAGCAGCCTAGAACTACAAAAAAAAAAAAAATCAGGCTTTAAGCTATGAGACTTCTTCTTGTAGGACCTTCTTCAGGCCCTAGACACCTTCCAGGCTGTTTCTGGTGCTCCCTCTTTTCTGCAGGGTACCCTTCTGATCCAGGCTTCACAAAGCTGGGTGTGCCTTCCCAGGACAGGAGGCTATAGAGATCAGGGCCATACATCTCTGGTCATCAGGACTGGTGATGTAAAGGACATTTTTTTCTAAATAGCTTAATTTTTTTAATAAAACATCATCCTGCTGGCTACTTCTGATATCAGCTTGTTGAAGGAAGCCCTTGGAGGACATCCCCATGCGGTGCATCCTATGTGTTTCAGTTGTTACTGGGTTATCAGCTCCATGGCTTTTCAAAGCAGGAGAAATTATGCTTTTCTGTCTCCTGAGTTGATAAGCCTCTTCACACAAGCAACCTTCTTCATGAATCCCAGGTAACAGAACCATTAAACAGCACTGAGTGCCCAGCTGCAAATGAAAACTGGGACCTCAGTTCATCTCTCCAGTGCTGGAGGGGGCAACATGAGTTGCATCTCTGTGTTAAACTGAACTGTGCCACTGTTTTTTAGAGAATAGAGTTGGTATCAGTAGGATTTCAGGCCTGATCCCAAGGAAAATTGATAAACCTGAGTTTCCCACCCTGTCTGAGATCCAAAGTACTGAAAGCTGAATGGTGTGAGGTGCATATAGGGTAATACGCAGGTGTGAGGCCAGTCTCTACCTGGATTTGATTTGTTTGAACTACCTGGAAGGCTGTTTTTGCTATACATAACTGTACTCAGTATCTTCCAAACTGAATTAATACCTGTTTGAGCAGGATTGCGGCAGATAGGGGAGGCCATGCGAACCCTTCCCTGACACAGCCAGGCATCTGCTAGTGGAAGGGGAGGTCTCCAGACCTTTGGAAGTGACTTCTGCAGGGGAGTCACAGCAAAATGTACGCCCTGGCAAATTGCTTGAAACCCTGCAGAACTCATCTGACTTGCTCTGCCCTTTCCCAGCCTCCCAATTCCACGTTGAATTTATCCAGGGAGCAAGCCAGCTCCAGAAAGGCCCAGGCAGGATTTGGAAATAGGGAACCAGAATCTGTGTTTGGCACCCTTTGTGCTCAGTGTTTGACATTAACTGACAACTCTTCATCTGGTCATTGATTCAGGCTAGTGGAGCAAATGAGAGGAGGGAAGCTTAACAGTCAGGGAAATGTGATAGCAGTAAATAAAGCCTGATCAGCTGCAATTATTTTATTTATTTGTGGCTCTGCATCTTCATTTCTGAAATAATTGCCCATAAAGTATTGCAGAAGAAGCCAAATCTATTTATAAATCCTACGGCCCAGTGTAGATTCCTTTGCTAATTCGAAATGCATCATAGAAAAAGCGAGTATTTGCTAAACTCTAGGGAAGATTTAATGTATTTGCAATGTATCTTACCGTTAATGTGTAGTTTTATTTAGCTCATAACAGTTCAATCATACAAAATTATTACCATATGGGACAGGAAAAAAATAGCAACCTCCCCTTCTCCCATGATTAGTGTGTCTAACTGTACTCGTATTGTACAGCATAATAAAATTTATTTACGTGATCGCTGATATCTGCAGCTGCAGCTTTCTGCATGACTTGTCAGGTAGGGATGGTGTAGAGCCATAAATTTCAAAGGGTTTTGGCTTATTTGTCCAAAAGGAACATGCGCTTTATAGTTTTATTTGGTTTCCCTTTGTTTCTGCTAGCTGGTAGAGTTAAATAGCTGGCTCAGCAACAAAACCAACACACTATTTTTTTCCTCCCAAGGCTTTATTCTTGAAGGGGGAGATTCTGCTCCAGCAGAGTCAGTGTTAGGATTCCTATTGCATACGCTGGTGCCAGGATTTTGAGAGAGGTTTTTACAGTTCCTTATGGAAAAGCCAAATAAGATTAAATAGAAAATGAGACCTTGTAATTGGAGTTGTGAGAAACGTGTCCTGTGGCATGTGTTTAAGAATGACATCTCTCATTCCCAGTTTTATAGACTGCTTTGTAGAAATGTGTAGTAAGGGTATTCGTTATAAAATCTTTGAGGTTTATTTGTTCCATTCAAAGAAATACTACTGTATCTAGTGAACTCACTTTTGACTGAAACGGATAGAAGCCCGTTCTGTTCCATCTTTAGATTTTGCTTGATATTTTTAACATCTTTTTTCTTTTCTTCTGTTTTTACAAGTCACAGTACAGGGTTGGTAACAGCCACATGCCTGTTTCTTTCAGTAGCTGAAGTTTGCGGTTAAAGTCTTTATTAAAGTAGAACCAATCAGCATCAGGGTGATATCAGGCCAGAAGAGACTTTTGGGGTCACGAAATCCAGTCTCCTTGAATTGCAGGCAATTGTCTCATGAAATCCTGTTCATTAACTGATCAAACACTCCTGACCACGTTGTTTGTACCTTTTGCCCTGCTATCCCTCCTGAAACTCACTGCTGTAGAAATAATGCTACCCACTGGGAGCATCTCCTGGCTCCTGCAGCCCTCAGAGAAACGACCCATCCCAGTGCCAGCCACAAAATAAGCTGGTAGTCATGGTCTAGTGCAAAGATAGTGCTCTGCAGAAATAAAACAAGCACGCTCACCTTTCAGCTTCTGTAACATTCCTATAGCATATCTTTTGGCTCAAAGACATAGGCGCTGCTAGCTGGGCTGAAATCTAGCAGCCAAGGTCATGGGGAAGATAATATTTTTGTTTCGATTGCCAAAGCACAGCTTTTTAGTGGCCTTTAAATGTCATACTTATAGCGACAAAGGATTAGCAACGTACTTGAAGTTTCTCTTTGATTTCCTTTTAGGATTGCTCAACAAATAATGCATCTTTTGTTAGGGATATTAAATAGACCAAACAATCCCCATAATACAAAAAGCTGTTAATCGTTTTCATTTCCTACAGTAATATTCCCTTTCCGAAGCTGCAGTGTGACTGTTGTACCTGCGAAATGCAGCCTCCAGGCCTGATTGTCATATCAATTAGGCTGGTGTAATTCTTCGGAATTGGTAGCATTGCTTCCAAGTCAGAGGAGTTGAAATGAACTTCAGAATTGGGGCCACTGGAAGATTGCTTTCCTTATTACATTGCGTATCATGCTGTTCTGAGGAAATACATTTTGCAAACCTGTTGCATTTCAGCTGGCAGGCATCCAGTATAAACATACTGTTATAAGTCAACATAGCAATTAAATCAAATTGCAATGTTTTCTCTGAGCAGCTAGAGAAGTGAGATATGCATACAGTAGCTGCTATACTAGAAGCCTTCCAGGATTAACACTTCGGCACACTGGAATGTGCTGCACGAAACCCGACTGAGCAATCGCTGGTCAAAGTACAAACCCAGCTGCTATGTTTTGTCACTCGGCTTAAGCTGTGTTACTGTACCGGTCACTGGAGAATGCTGGTTCTGTGCAAGGTGTGTTACTGGAGACCTAAGGCTGAATAAACTGGTCAGAAAGGTTGAAGCTAGTAATCCCAGTATTTGGTTTATATAGGTGTATTTTAAAATTGCAAGGAGTGCTGTCTTGTTACATCATGAAGAAGAAATGCTTTCTTTGCTGCTGGAAGTAATAATCAGTTATCAGATATTCTGCAGACCTCATCCATGTGATTTTGGGCTTTTTAAGGGCATTCAAATCCTACCAAATCCCTGCTGAAATGTTTACCTGAGTGAGACTGGCAGGCAGATTTGATTGTACTTACATCAGGAATAAATCTGGAGTAAATGAATGACGTCACTTGATATTTAAAGTACATGAGATCTGAATGTGGTCCTAAATAAGGACAGTAGAGGTTGCTGTGTAGTATTTTAGTTCTTTAACTTTTGGTATACATTATGGTTTAACCCGGCAGGCAGCTAAACACCACACAGCCGTTCGCTCACTCGCCCCACCCCAGTGGGATGGGGGAGAGAATCGGGGAAAAAAAGGTAAAATTTGTGGGTTGAGATAAAGACAGTTTAATAGGACAGAAAAGGAAGGGAAGATAATAATAATAATAATAATAATGATAAAAGAATATACAAAATAAGTGATGCCCAATGCAATTGCTCACCACCTGCCAACTGATATCCAGCCAGTTCCTGAGCAGTGGTCACTGCCCCTCGGCCAACTCCCCCCAGTTTATGCACTGAGCATGATGTCCCATGGTATGGAATGTCCCTTTGGCCAGTTGGGGTCAGCTGTCCTGGCTGTGCCCCCTCCCAGCTTCTCGCTGGCAGGGCATGAGAAGCTGAAAAGTCCTTGACTAGTGTAAGCACTGCTTAGCAACAACTAAAACATCGGTGTGTTATCAACATTATTCTCATACTAAATCCAAAACACAGCACTGTACCAGCTACTAGGAAGAAAATTAACTTTACCCCAGCTGAAACAAAGACAGTATATTATGCATGAACTGTTTTTTATAACTAATCCTGTTCATCAGATCAGACTTCTTCAGTATTTCAATGCAAATTGTGTTTTAGGACTCAGTAGTGCCTCTGGTCCAAATCTCATTTATGCAGATTGGAAAATTTGCGGTGACTTCAAGGGGAGCTGGATCAGGACTGAGGCTGACTGATGGCCCTGGACAGCAATGAAATCCAGTCTTCTGTCTGTCACTGTGCACTGCATTTCCCCTTGCCACAGCTCAGCAACTGCTGGCTGAAATATTGATCAATCCCATCCAGCCCAGGAGAAATTTGTTCTCAAATTCTGCAAGCATGTTATGAAATGACCCCAGAGTCAAAGTCTGCAAAGTCCAGGTAGCTCAAAGATTGTCCATGTAGATTAGGATCTGCAGGGATCTGTGACAGCAGCATTTCACCATGCTGGCAGCCAGGAAGGGCTGTCTTTCTGCACCAGCTCCGTTGTGCTGCCCCAAGCTGAGCTGCCCTGGGTTATCCCCTCCTGGAGCCGGGCAGTAGTTGCTCTGAGCCAGGACAGGACAATATGAGTCCCAGTGGTGAGAGGGAGCAGACCTTCCTCCAGCAAACCAGGGCTGTTTTGCTGGATATCGCCACGTCCAAGGGGTTCAGCACCATCCTGTCCCAGTTCCTGGCACTGGGAAGATGCCATCCACCGCAACCGGTGAATTCTCCCCAAAATCCCTCTCCCCAACTTCCCCATGGCATCTCCAGCTCCTGGTAGGAGAAGACTTCACTCCGCAGCTCACAGAAACATCAGCCCCACGGTCTCTGTGCCTGGGGCTTTTTGCACGAATAATTCAAGCCTTGCATTTTTCTTCCGCTCATTTGTTGGGGTTTCACTGGCAGATGATAGCACGATGCTCAATATCTATTTTTGTTCTTGTGTTACACAGACACAAATGGCCACAGGTACTGACTGTACCTGCCCCTTATCGCCATTTCAAGGGAGAGCTGAGTGGGCAGTCATATTTTACAGTAGTGAAGTGTCTCTGCTTGATTAGCCGCCTTCTATCTAAGTGCTTATAGAACCTTGCTAATTAGTCTTCGGGAACAAAGACTTGCTGGTGTTTATTTTTTCTTCAAAAGCCAGTTATTGCAGCAGCCAACTTTTTTTTTGGTACATGTTACCATAGTGTATTAGGAAAGAAGCATCTTCAGTGTCTGATTTTAATTGAGCTACTTCTTCATTTTAATTTTCTACATACCAAGAAATGCAGTCCTGTGGCTTTGTCTTTTAATCAGAGACCCACTTTCAGTTCCTCAGTTTCTTATTTCTTACCCTGTATCGACAGTGCAGAAAAGCAGCAAACCTTATCGAGGGAAGAGCTGGTATGAAAGGCATAACCTGTAATTTACTGCTAAGTAACAGGGCTTGGCACATGGGGGACTCGTTGGTGCAGCAGTGAGGTAAGATGTCCTTAGTAAATCTAAGCAAAAAAATGTGTCCAAAATGTTTTCAGTGGGATATGCAGATACCGCTACCCTGAAATATTTCATGGGAATTTGTCTCCATTTCTCTACAATTTATGATCCTTAAACTAGGCTCAAGAGACTGAAATTCAGGGAGAGAAAATGATTTGTGCAAGACTTGTGGCATAGACTAGAGGCTGAAGCTGTTTTCTCTCTGGAGCAGCACGCACAGCTTTATCCTGGAGATGAGTTGCACCGTGCTCATCTCCCCCCCCTTGGGAGGAGGGTTTTTTTTATATTTTATGGAGTTAAATTGGTCCCTCTCTGCCCCGGTCCTTATCTCACACAGGGATAGCTCTGGGGATCCCCATTGCTTTGGAGGATGCGGGTGGGGATTTGGCCACTCGAGCCAAGATTTGTTTGAAGTTTGTTTGCTCTTCTAACTTGTTAGGGCTTGTTAAAGCCCTCAACATTTCTACAGGTTTCTTGAGTTAGGGCTGCTGGCTATCGGAAGGGGCAGGAGATAAGCAGCAGTGAAATGGGTCTGATGAAACAGTGTGTCTAGTGGCTGAGGACCCGCATCCAACTTTGTCGGAGGTCACCGGTTCAGGCGACACGGTCCTGTGGTCAGTGACGATGCAAAAACTGGGTGGCATTCTGGAGGGACCCACAACCGAAGTAACAGTATCTTGCAGGTCAGGACAGGAAGGTTTTGGCAAAACTGAGACACTTAGGGGAGAGCGCACAGCGCACATCCAAATTACACTCTTGGTGCAGTGCTGTTGGTGACTCACTGCTGTAAACAAACAAAAAAAGTGTGTTTAAAATAGTCATAAGAGCTGTTAATAACACAACTTTAGGACACGCTGGACATTTCTGACTTTTTTTTTTTTCATTTTCAGTGTCTGGTTCAATAGTGTTAGTACTCTTCTTGTTAACTTACAATTTTCCACCCTGCTGTAAGGTTCTGTATGTGGGTAAATAAAAGTGAGAAAGCCTGAAAGACTCATTTGCATGTGAAGAAGTACCAGAAACCCAGAGTAAATAGTGTCTGCAAATGTGTGGGAGCTGGAGAGTAGGGGGGACACAGCAAAACTGTTGTAAATAGAAGCAGTTTAAAGTGCTGGATTATGTGCTACGGATAATAAAATACCCCAAGACAGCATGTAAGCCAGATACTGTTCTCAGCGGCAGCATCCAACTGATCCTGTTAGGACTTCAAGCCCCTTTTGTAAACCTTGCTAATCGGTGGTCCAAATTCTTCATGCAGGGGTGGTCACCCAGCCGAAGGAGATATAACACCATGGCCATGCATGGAGACCTGTAATAGTTAGCAGGAATATTGCACGTAGACTGCAGATACACACAGTCTGTATATGGATTTTGAACTGCTTTGATAAGCTGGCATGAAGCAGCAAGAGAAATGAAGATGTTAAATTAATTTGTACATTTATGGGTAAATCTAGCAATGATTATGATTATTTTCTTTAGTTTTCAGTATGAATGACTTGTATTTTGTTTGATTCTACCTCATGATATAAAGAAGAGAATTTCGACCGGGCGTATTTGTTTCCCTGTATTTTGTGCCTGTTTGAATCGCCACAATGTAATAATCCCGCCAAAATTTTCAAAGAAACCTCTTTTGCATCTGATTCTTTAGGGGTTTATTAAGCAGAAAATCTGATTCCCAGGGCCTAAAACCCAGAGGATTTTCAGCCTTTCATGTTGCAAGCCCAGGTTTTGTGTCAGGGCCCTGAGTGAGCCTCAGCCAGGAGGAGGGGAGAGCGATGCTGTGATTCAAACACCAGCTCTGTCTCCTGGGGCTGACAATGGCAGAGACAGCTTAAAGCAAAATCCTGTTTTTCTCTATAAGATTGAGAAGGATGGGGTGCAATGAGGAGGGCTTGTGCCAGCCCTGGGCAAGGTGGGGGCAGCAGCTGTCCCCTTCGGCATGGACCCAGTGCCACCGTGAGCCTCCGTGTTTCCTCCCATCCACAGCAGCAGCCAGCCTGACATTTCAGGGCTCCGACACCAGCAAAACAGGGTGCCCAAGGAGGGCAGAGCCTGCTTTCACCATTGCCTGCCTAATTTTCTTATTCCCAGAGCCAGCTCCAAGTTGAAACCATCTTTTTTTGCAGTCTCCTAACCCTGGGTACAAGAGCTGGGTAACCGGGAATTTAGAAACATGCCCTTTTTTGCTCTGCCTGACCTATTTGTCGCTGTCCCTGGTGAGCCGCGGGGGTTTCTGTTCCTCCCGTGCCTTTGCTTTGGAGAGTTGGGCTTTTGTCCTGCTGATTGTATCATGGTGCCTTGAAGTTATCTTGGCATGCACTGGGTATTTTGGTACAGAAGCTGCTTTTTATGTGCTTCTGTAGCACTCAGGGCACTAATGCTTCACCTGAAGCAGCGGCGAAGCCTCCACTTTCGTGCTGCGGTACTGCGGGGCACTGCCAATCCGGAGCGAGTCTGTGGCTCTGGGCAGTGTGAGCACAGCCGGGTCCTGCTCTGTTAGCAGTCAGCGAGGCCATGCAGAAGAGATGGGTTTTGCAGCATATCCAGGCCACCTATTCAAATCGAGGCTCTTTTGGCACCCGTGAAATTGTCTGACAACTTGTGAGCAGGCACCGTGCCATGCAAGCAGATGGGCATGAGTGTCCCGGCAGCCAAGAGCCTGGGATGTTCATCTGGCAGAATGGAGCGAGAGCAGAGCTCCTCGGTGCTCATGTCCAAATGCCCGTCCCTCCTGAAGTCACCATGGGAAG
>NW_008824369.1:1497518-1519466 GCF_000699105.1 Pygoscelis adeliae
CAGGGTGTTTCACAACAGAGATGATACTCCCCAAATTCTCCCCCTTGTTCCTGCTACTCCATCACCAAGGACAAGGTAGTTGCTGAGATGCTTTCAGTCCAAGCTCCCCGTTTTGTTGGGGACAGCCGGCACCCGGCACTGTCCTGTGTCCTCCAGAGACTCACCTTGAAGGTAACAGCACAGCAATTTTTTTTTTAACTACCTCTGCTAGGTGGTTTCCTACGAGAGGCGGGCTCTTTCCAGAAGTGAATCCTGAGATAAAAGGATTAAAACATCCTCTTCGGGGCTTCACAGAAATTGTCACAAGGGCTTTCTTTAAAACATAACTCCAGGGAAGCTCTTAATGCTTATCGCCCTGAGGGGCAGCTTTTCTCACACAGGCATGTACTTCATGATGATTGACACATTAGTAATTAACTGTTATTAATTAACCCCCTGATCTGAAGGGATGGGGGGAGGAATTCCTTGCAGGCCTGGATCCGTTCTTTGAACACACAAATTCCCTGTTCTGCTGCACTCCCAAGCCCATCTGTCTTTGGGACCGAAGAAGCTCATAAAGAAGGCAGGACTAATGAACAACCTTTTATAGCCCCCCCTTCAACCGCCTTCATTTCCTGACAGCCGCAGTTCAAACATGATTTGCAGGAGCGAGGCTATTTGTATCTATTACTCTGAGTTTAGAGGAAGAGAAACGTGGAAAAAAAATAAATTGGTTGTTGCCTTTCAGCCTCCCCTTGTTCCCTGCTGTGTAGGATGTGATGCTGTGAAGGATACGGGATCCGTCTGTAATATAACGCTGGTTCTGTGTGTGGATGATCACATACCTCCTTTTAGGCTGGCCATGCTGCAAAAAGTTTCAGCCCAAAGTTAGGACAATTCCTGCTTCTCCGGTTTAGCTCCGGCGTGATGACCTCCCCGCTGCGCTCCATAGCCCAAGCCGTGCTAAAGTGCCGAGCTGCACCCAGAACAGCAGCAGAAGGGACAAATTCTTCCCGTGCTGACTTCAGCTGGGCTTTGCTGGTGTCCTTGTATACTTTATTTTGCTCTAATCATTTTGAGCCAGCCCATATCTTCTGCCAGTTCTGCCTGGTGGCCTCTAAGAATCTCATATGTCAGGCAGCAGCATGATTATAGCTTTATTTAACTTACTTTGTCTGCATTTGTCTTTCAAGGAGCAACAATGCAGCAATTCTGTAGACTAAATGTGGCCTAAGAAAAGAAATTGTCCTGTTTATCCACAAACACCAGATTCTTGGGGTGATGCCAATCTCGATAAGACATCAGTGGTGCTGATAAGCCCATAGTCATAATCACTGATCAGTGTTTTGCTGATGTTTTGGCAAGCTTTTGTGTCCAATGTTGTTGACCCTATGCTTTTCCTATTATGTGCTGGGTCTTTTGGCAGAGAAAGACCTCAGGGATCAGAATGGTACCTATATTGCAGGAGATGCCTAAAACCCATTATGTTTGGCATGGCTTGTTCCTTTTGTTCAGTGTTGTGTATCAGGGTTCATCCCTCCCACGCAATTTCAGGCACAGCAGTATTAATCCTGCCATTTTGCATCTCTGCAATTGGGAACGGCCTCACGTTGCTGACATCTGAATTACATTTTTAACAACAATTGCCTTTGTTATAGAAAACGAAGCCAAAACAAACACTGGTATTGGAGGCTCACTTTCTGGTTTAAATAGCACAGACCTTTAAATGGGTGAGGACTATGAATCATTTTTGTGCAGATACTGGTTGTGGGTTGTTTACTTGCTTGTTTGTGAAGGATTTTGTTCTTTTTTTTTTCCTTGGCAATGTCAGTCTATCACTCTCGATGCAGTTTGTAAAAGCTCCCTGGTCCCTCTTTTCTAACTGTACCGTTATTAGATTATTGGATTCTTTCTTTTCTCCCTTCCCCTAAAAATTCACTCACTAAAAGGGTGAAATTGCAGTGTATTGAATTGCCTGATATTGCACTGATTCTTTATTGCGATATCTTCTAGATTTTAATAGCTACAGGCCTTGGAACTATTTTGGTGTTACCAAAGACATTTAATATCTGTGAACTTAGGGAGGGTATTTTCTGGCACTCAGCAATGACTCCAAAGCCGCAGAGAATTACACTCAACAGCCCTGAATTTCAAAGCCTGACATCACTGCGAGCAACAAATACAAATCCATCAACAGGAGCAGGATTTTAATTGCTTTTGAATGATTCTATAGAAATCTAAAATTGCTTTGTGGGATGAAAAAAAAATCCCCACTTTTGTCTGTGAAGAGGTTTTAATTCTGGCGAATAAAATAAGTGGCTGCTATAATAATACAAGATTTTTTCCCCTCTGACTGTGTAGCTGTTCCTTCAGCCCCTGCCTGCTGGGATTTTATCCTTGAGGAGTGCGACATCGGAGTTCATCAGATATTATACGTGGCAATTGCCAAACCAGGAGAGGCTCTTTGGTGGCTGGAAGATTTGTGCTTCTATTACTTTAGCTGTTAAAAAATGAGACCACCTGCATTCTTTTGCAATGTGACCTTCTCTAGCTGGTCATACACTGTGTTTTCTCTGTGATCTGATCTGATTTTGAGGGTAATCAAAAGGCCAACAGTGCTTTAAAACCCAATAATAACCTTGACTCTTGCTTTACAGTTTTCTTTTTCTCTTTTTTTTTAATGAAAGGAATGAAAACCTCTGCAAACATTTCTACATCTGGCTTAGCTTCTGGTTAAATGCATCCTCAGGGAGTGCTGGAAAATATTACTTCTCCTGTTTAGAAGAGAAGTAAATGAGTCATATTTTCCAAAATAGTTTTCAAGGGAAGGGATATCAGAAATTGTTTCTATTTTCCCGTTTAATAGATCTGGTGAATACTTAAAAATGGTCTGCATTGCAAGAGAAACCACACCAGAGTGTGAATATTTCCATTGCTTTGGGAAATGGCAAATACCTTTAGAGCTGGCACATATGAAGGGAGCAGGCATCGCTGAGCCTCTCCAGGGACGGTGCAGGTTGTGATGGTCCCTTCCCTGTCCCACCCCTCTGTTGTGTGTGGGGTCAAATACTGTGGCTGTCCCTTGGACTGGTGTGGGGACAGACCCAGGCATCCTCCTTGTGTGAAGGGTGGAGGGAGAGCAGCATGTCTCCTACCCTGGGCAGGTGTGCAGGCAGAGCAGAAGGCTTTTTCCCCCTCCTTCACCCCAAGTGGACTGCAAGAGGGGTCATGTTGATCTTTGGGGGTCTGGGGCTATTGGGTCTCTGCGGGCACAGTGGAAGGACTCTCCTGAGCTTCAGAGGGAACCAGATCTGGCCTCTTGTCTTATCTCAGCATTTCTGTTTGTGAATCAGCAGGAGGAATCCCCTTCCCCTGACCTAAAATAATCAGGATGCCCGAGGGAGAAATCACAGCAAAGGAGATATTCAGGGCCCCCAAACTGGAGATCACAGTGGAGATGGGGAGCCTGTCCCATCTCCTGCCTCTCCACGTGGCTCCTCGCCAGAGAAACCGCCGAACAAGCCTCAGCCAGGCCAGGTCACAAAATAAGCGCCGTACCCCTCATCTCCACCCAAACCAACATCACCGTTGTAGCTAAACCTTTCGAAAGGCTCTCAAGGACATTTGCAGGCGTCTCTCAAGTGGAGCCATAATAGCATCTAATATGGGTCAGCAATAACATTTCCTTAACCAGGTATTAAAATTATTATTGAGCTTGTTTTAGGGAGAAAAATAAAGACAATCTAGTATTTTATATTTTAGTTAGCATTAAACTTACAAAAAGGTGATCGGTTGCAGCATCTGCAACTGATATTTTTCCTGTCATTTGAAGCATGTTGATACTAACGTGTATTAAAGTACAGAAAACTTTCCTATTGAGGGCTTTAAAATATTTTAAATTATTTTTGGAAATAAAGCTAGCCATTATTGTATTTTTGAAGGACAATTATTTTGTGCTTTCTTGCATAACTATACATTTTAAAATACATTTTAAAATAATTATTTTTAAATTGTTTTTCTTGAAATTGGCCATAACAAACCAGACAAATCTCTTCTGGATTAATTTTTCACCCAGCTGAAGAAATTAGCTATTGCTTTCTCCCTCCCATCTCGAAGCCGTGCTAGAATGGTTACCTGGATACCCTGCCTGTAAAGGAGGTATGCGCTGAAACAATTTAAACAGCCTGATTTGTCATCTAACTGCAGATATCATTAGCAAAGCATTATTTGGCTGGAACATTGTAGGCTGAACATGGATAACTCCTCTGTGTTGAGGAGAAATTTAATTTAACCACCTTGTGCCTGTCTTGAGCGTGGAGCTGCAGCAAGTCTAGTGCGAGGAATACGAGCTGTATCTGGGTGGGAGATTATTCTACTGTGGTGTATAGCTATTGGACATGTATTCTGCATCAGGATAAAAACAGGCTCTTTCAAGTATGTTGTTTCAGAATGTACTGATTTGTTTATTTTGGGGCGAGGAGATAATTTTCGTATGATGGGGAAGAGGGAAGGGAACGAAATGCAAGCCTGGCTTTTGCTTTTTTCCCTGTAACTTTTCTCCTTGTCGCAGTCCCCATTTCAGTTTATTCCTCTGGTTATCATCTCTATTTTTAAAATGGCAATTCCATCAGGATGGAAGGACCCTTATAAGCAGGTTTTTTTAAAAACAAGCTGGTGAAATTACAATGATGACTTGAGATTAATTTTACTGCATATGATAGTGTGTAAAGCAGAAAATAGTGGCTGCCTCTGATAAATCCTGCATGTCAGAAGGCAGAAATAGTCATTTCCCTGGAATCTGACTATTGAGCGTGGTCAGGGAGGTAGTCTGTGCATAACAATAAGGAACGTGTAAAACCAAATCTGAGCTTTAAAAAGAGGATTTTGTTAGTTCTCAGATCACTTTTTAGGTCTGGACTGAATCTAACGTACCCTTTTAAGGCTTTAACCAAAATCAGGTTATGTATTATTGATTCCAATATGATTTGGAAAACTCAGCTAGAGTCTGGAGATTTGTCAGGTAGGTTCAATAGACCTGCATCCTTCCTTCTGCAGCTACAGCTGAATTCCAGGAGCACCACGATTACATAGCTGCCAATTACATATTCCTGAACATCCTTCTTGGCAAATCAACTCCCAAATCATGTTCAGGAATCATAGCCTTAAATGAAGCACGGTTGCAAAATATTCTGCTGATCTATGGTGCAAGTCCTTTTCCTTTAGTCATAATTGATGTTACAAAATATTTTATGGCTTCTGTCATTAGCGTTCCCAATTGGCTCGATCTACAATTTATTTAATGCTGTAAAAATGCTAAGAATTTTCTACTGATTAGCAGCAACAGTAGGGCATGTTTCTAGATTTATCCACATGGGATATTTTTGGGTGGGTAAGGAGTCTTGTCTTTGAATTAAAATGTGTCTAGACACTCTTTTTGTATTACAAATCTAGCAAAATGAAGATACTTTTGAGGTAGTAATTAAATTCTTTCAGTGACATACAGTCTACTATGCACAAGGCTTCAGTATAATGAATATATTTATTTCCAGGAAATCTACAGTATTTTCCTTGCCATTTGTAGGACTCAGCATATAAATAATGCAGACCATGCTGTGCTGCTTTTCAGTTCATCCCAGGAAATTATGCCATTAAAAATGCCACAGTTCTTTCAGGCACACACAGACACAGCAGGTAAAGAGAATATTCATGTGATGAACAGTGACAGAAGCATCATCAGCCAATACATAACCCTGCAAAGCACACCGCAGACGATGAAAATGTTTGCAGTAATTATAACGTGGAATGAGACTGTTGTTTAAATTAACATCATGGCAGTCAAACTACAATCCATCAAAGTGGGCTCTGAATTTGTAACCCAGGGTTAGGACTTGGAGGTGCAAAATAAGGTGAAGTGAAATGAAGAGCTCTGGAGCCTCCCCTGCCACTCCAAACATGCACAGTCGATAACCGTAATGAAAATAAAACTTCATTGGAGCAGTTCTGGAAATAAAAGGTCCCTATAAATTCCTCACAGATCTGTTTTTGTTTGAGAGCACATGTTGCTATTTGAAATCTGCAATTCAGATGTTAAAATACCTCCTCTGCAAAAATAGAGGTTGCTCTTGCAGTGTTCAGACAGCAAAGATCAGCCGGTGTATAAAAGCAGAGTCGTGTCCCTTTGCTCAGTAAGGTAGGAGTGTTTTGTGTGTTTAAGAAGGAAAATTTACCGTCTACCATTCGTAGGCATTACTTATGCATAAGCAGAGCTTTAGTACGTGTTGCAAATGGAAATCAAGTACATGATGTCCCTGGAAGGAGTTTATCTAACTATTTATGGGCTCATCACATTTTGAGCTAGAACTGACTTGGTTATTTTTAGTTAAATAACGTTACAGTAGTAGTTGCATTTATAAAGAAGCAAGAAAATTCTCCTGCAATTCACAGACCTTTCTTGCTGGGTCTCACTTCAAACCTTAATGTCCCCGTGCTCAGTGTCCCTGAAGGAGAAGCTGAATGCCTAATGCCATGGGGCTGCCCCTCTAATTGCGGATCAATGAGTTGCAGCTCAGAGACAGACTTTAAACTCCCAAAAAGCGGCTTTGTGTGTCTTTGTGCCTTTCCTTCTTCCCTCCCAGGTGTGTGCAGAGCACTTGAATGGGTTTTGCCAAGTTGGAACCATCCGCTCTGGTTTGGAAGTGGACCGTGTCAGCTCCCTAGCAACCCAGGTTAGGTTTTCCCATCCCTCAAAGGTGGTACCCACGTGGAGTGCATGTGTTTGCCTGGTGGTTTTGGAACAGATTAGTTTTCAGAGTTGGAGTTAGGTGTAACTGGTACAAAGGGACTTTGTGCAAGAGTGAATTCAGCTGAGAACGAGGCTCGTGTGTGAAAAGTTTTTGCTGGATCCCTGAGAATAGTTCAAAAAGTCAAAAAATCTCACTGTCTTTGGAAAAAAGCCTCAATCTGCTTTCTTGTCTTTATTTTCATGATAAAAATCAACAATTTCAGGCAGTTACTCTTTGATATGCCTTTAGAAAGAAGTTCCAATAACTTTAGAGATGCAGATGTAAAACATGGCTACAGCACATCATTAGCATGAGTGACTATTTCTTCTTTCTAATAAAAAAGGAATGGAAAACCATTAAAACTCTTGAAATAATAAGGCAGAAGCATATAATTTAGTATGGTCTAAATGTGCATTGGAAATGCACATTGTGCATAAATAATCAGATGTATCAGCAGGGAATCCGCAACCATCTAACAAGTAAGTTGTTTTGCAATTGCCATCTGACCTGTAGATAAGTGGAAACAATGTCTTCATTAAACTTACGAAACTGAATATTAATCATTAGCAAAACCAGCTCTGCAAGATGCAAGGGAAGTCTTGCTATGTCCCCGGGAGCAGTGTGCATGTACCTAATGGCAGGATTTAACTGTTAAGGTCATATCAAAAATAGATCTGCTATTTGGCCACAGCGCTTACCGGCCTGCTGCGAAGGCAATCGGATTTAGGATGTAATTTAAAGACTTACTGTATGTTGGGGGAGGAAAAGGTGTATCTGGAAATATGTCCTAAAAGACTTGACTTCACAGGCAGTGTCCAATAAAGAGTCTTTAGTGGGGATGAACGAGGTTTTCAGTGGGCATGAACGTTGTACTGAATGCACTTTCTTAGAGACTGACTCGCTCCATCGCTCCCCCATCCTTTCCAGCAAGCTATGAAGCAATATGTACTAGTGCAGAGCTTTTGGAAAGTGTGTTTTCCAACCCTGCCTGAGACTGCTTTAGTCTAGTCTAGTCTGTACAGGTTTCTCCAGTGCCTTCCAATAGCACTGAGCAGAGAGCCTAGTATCTGCCACGTACGGTTTGTTCTCTTTTCTTCTTATTCTCTCCTCGGGGTGTAAAAGATTAAGAACAATCGAGTTTTTAATTTTTATAGGACTTTACTGAAGGGTTTTTTTGGTTTTCAATGTTCGCACTGCTCTGTCCTCTGCTCCCTGTTAGTGGAGGTGGACCAGAGCTGGGTGGTGGGAGCAGGAGGTGGTGATGCCCTGAGATTCCCAGGGCAGTTAATCTCACAGTCTTAGACTGCACAGTAGTTATGTAGGTGAAATCCCTAATTTAAAAAATGTGATTAGTGTGGTGGTATGCCACCAGTGTATGCAACGCTGGAAATCAAAGGGTGAAACTAATATTTTTAAAGATGTGTCTAAAAAGATCTATATACGTGTAGAAAATGGAATGGCAGATTTAATCCTGCTTTGCACCTTTGGGTCATTTTGCAGGTATTCCTGTAGGTGAGCGATGAACCCACTTTATTTTGTCCCCTTTGTTTTCCCCTTCTACCTGTTTGAACCAATAAGCCGATTCAGTCAGAAAGTAGTCTGACTGTAACTAATCCTATAATACTTTCTTGACATTCATGTCACTGTTGAGCATTTCTGTCAATACAATCATTGCCTGTGAGCTGCATGGAAAACAGTGCCCAGGAAAAAAAAAAACACAGGTTTCATTCTTAGCAATATTGGTGATAAAATGAAGATCTTCACTCAACTTTATTGGAATTTACTTAGGCATTTGGTAATAGCAGCCTATTGGAGATTGCTAAGGAGGGAACTCGAGGGACCTGTACTAAAACACAAGAAGATGGATTGTGTATTCTTTTTTATCCAAGATCTCAGTCCTGAAACTGTCAGACACACAGTGTGCTTTTGGCAGAGCTGAAGTTCCAATATTAATTTAAGACCCTTCTACTCCTATTCTTGCTTAATCCTGCAATATCCGCCTTGATATTAGCAAGAGCTGTGGAAGACGTCCTGGACGTATTTAAACTACTGAAAACAGAGGTTATGTCCTCTGTCCCCCACATCCAGGCATGGTCAAGAATGGGGTGTTTGCTGTCACGGACGGCTCATTTAGTTATTCACTTTCATCTGCTCCACACTCCGCTGAAGTCAACGGGAGGCTTTTCCCATGATTTCGCTGGCCTTTAAATTTGAGTATGGGCAGGTTGGGTCCCACTTTATGAACTGGCTCTGTCCTTCCTGATCCAGTCCACCTTGAACTCAGTGGGAGACCTTTCACTGAGTAGAAGGAAAGTTGGATCAGACCCAGAGAAAAACAGTAAATGCTGAAGGAATGAGACGATGAAGTTCAAAGATTAAATCATGCGATTGCTTTGCTCTGCCATATACTTATCCTCACAGTTCATATTAAAGGGTAGGAAAACTGAAATACAAGCGTCCTTGGCTTTAGGAAAAACATAGGCGTCTCTTTGAAACCAGACTCCCACAAAACTCCTGTGGGCTATGCACAAACATATCTATGGCACTGTACAATAGATAAGCTTCATATGTTGTAGACATTTAAACACAGTTAAAAATTCAAGGAGAAGTAGCCAGACATGCACTGTTAGAGAAAAGCAGCTGCATGTCATAAATCAGCTCCATAAAAAAAATTTTGGCAACAATGTCATTTCACTAAAGGTTTTACTGCACATCCTTTGCAGATATTTCCTCCCTTCTCTTGTCCTCTACTCTTGTCTCTTTTCTTGGGCTGTTTTTTCTAAGCTCTGCTTTTATTATCAACCCTCGCATACTTTAGTGTAATCTCCCCTTATCTTACCAAGCTACCTCAACATAGGTAGGCTTTTAAGTTTAAATTAGCCGAAACTAATTCCTAAGTCTTGTGAAGGGGAGCACACCTCTTTCACATTGAACACTAACTCAGCTGAGTCTCGTCGTTGAGAAATGTTCCCCTCTGTATGCCTGCACACACACACACACACAGAGATACACACACACACACACACACACACAGACACACAGACAGACACGTACCCTTCCTTATCTTCACTCCAGGTTTGAGTGGATGCGTTTTTGCGATCCACCAAGCGTGAATATTTCTCTGCACCTTGATCATGGGAGTTCACCGAAAGCGTTGCAATTGGTGGGAGATGTTTATATAAAACAGGAATTGCCCTGAGCAGCCAAGCCAGAGTCTTTCTTCCCTTGTAGTGCTGCCGAGCAGTTCACCTAACATCCTTCTGCTCTTTATTTTTTCATATGGGATATTTTTCAGCGATTTCAATAGGTCTTTTTTTACTTAAGAGGAGTAGGTTAGGGCAATACTGAGCCCTTTTGAAATCCTGCATCTACTGTCCTTTTAAGTGATGCTCCTCAAAACCTCCACCTCCATTTTTTTCCTAAAATGCTGTGTCTATAACTAGGATTAAAGGAGGAGAGGGATAATGCTCTGTGGAGAGCAGGAACTGCACTTGCAGCCCCCAGCAGCAGGGCCCATGTGGAGGCCGGGAGGTTAAAATCCGCCTTCTCAGCTGAGGTGCAGAAGAGGGAAAAGATGCTAACACGGCTTGATTTTCCCCTGGGAGTAACACAGTGACTCCCCGTGGGCTGCTGAGCATTAACCCACCCTTTATCCAGACGGTTGCAAGCTAAAAGGACCCTGATGTGTAATTTCCAATGTAATTTGTGACTCATGTGGTGCCCTTAATATAAAGCGTGGGTTAGCGGCGGGGGTTTCCAGTCTGGAAGAGAAGTTTAGAGAGAAAGTAGGTTTTTATAGTTTTGTAAAGCAGCACAATTAATCTGTGAAATGGCTACAAAAAAGGGCTCCCAACCCAGTACACTCTTACTCATGCAATAAATGAACAATCAAGGTTGAGCAAGATACAGTTAGTTAACTCAAATTTAGCTGGGGAGTGAAACATTTGGGTTACTACTAAGACAGTCCATGGATTCTTTCTTCTTGAAAAGTTAGGGCATCCTCTGACCGAGGCTGAGAAATGCTGTTCCCAAGTACTGGAGAGGTTTAGGAGCACCCTGGAGTATTTGCGCTTGTAAATCACCTTGGCAGCCACCGGTCAGAAAGTAACTACCTAAGAAATGCTCAAAATGGCAGAGTGGTGATGTCAGCACATTCCCAAACATGTAACACTTTGCAGACGGGAATAACCCAGGTGGGACACGTGTTTGTCAGGGGAAGTCAGCCCCAGAGATGTGTTGATCAGCCGCTGGTTTTTGCGGCGGGATGGAGCCAGTGCCCGTGCACAGCTGCGGAATGGTGAGCAGCAAAGTACTGTTCTGGATTCCTTGTTTAGGCAAAATTCTGGTTGGGAAGAAAACACATTAAAAAATGGAAGTTTACTCATGAACCGCGGAACCAGCTTAGGGCAAAGAATAAGTTAGACACCCTTCACGGAGATCGTGTTTGCTGACAGGAGCAGTAGTAATGAGACAGGAGTAAAAATAAAATAAATAAAAAAAGAGAGAGGTTGCACAGTTTGCTTTATTAGAGCAATGAAATACCACACCATATCAAAGCAATTCCCATTTCTTTTGTAACCACAAAGTAGTCTGAAACAGGCAATTACATCTTCTTTCCAGCTCAGAGAGGCACATCACCCTTTGCCACCCATTAAGGAATGTTAATAGCAGTGGTAAGGCGAGTTCAGGGGTGCGTGTGCTTTATTGGGAAATCACACCTCCGAGGAATTAGAAACACTCAGCCCTGGGGAGCGATTATCTTGCAGTAACCACATGCCTGCTGTCCTCAGTGGCATAATTATGGAAGATTCTCAGGATTTGGGATTGAAACAAGCTTGAAAAGCAAAACTTGCGGTTCTCCCAAGGAATATCCCCCTCTGACCTACACAAGGACTGGGCACATCCTCTGGACCCCTATGTGGGGCACTCCTGGGGGGACTGATGTGTAGTGGCTTGAGCTGAGCCATCCACTGGCACTCAGAAGATCTGGGTTTTGCAGGAGGAAATTGCACAAGATGCTTCACTGTTCTGATCCTCTGTTTCTCATTTTGTACTGGATGTGAGAATAGTATCCAGACTTTGAGATCCGTAGCTGGTAAAAGCAGCTTGCTGTACAAATGAGAATTTCATGCTCTTTTTTTATGTATTGGTCTACACATGCACGCCATGTAGGCTCTGTCCTATTAATGATTTTGATGGTAATTATCAATCTGCAAAATCTTAGGCACTTAGTGTAATTCAGTATCCACTAGCTCTTGAATGGTAAACTGTAAATAAAAAGCCAAAAGTGTTTGACTTCTGCATCGGTAGGTGGGAAGGGAGGAGGGAGCATGCCATGAGTTAGCATGGTTACTCCTTTGGGGTCCTTGGGAAAGTGGAGCTCCCCTATACAAACGCAGATAAATAGGTCACCCATGACACAAAACAGTGACATTTCAAAGGATTTTTCACTTTCATAGCTGGAGGCTGAGCATCCTTTTATTTATTCTTTTATTTATTGTTCCAAGCCACGACAAAATGATGGCCTCATTGTGTGGCTAATAGAGAGGTGTGATTGTATTAGGCTTTATCCCTATTACATGATCTTAAGAACTACAAACATTTCATTTGAGAGAGAGGGAGGAGAAATTCAAACTCTGAACTACAAACTGAAAGAGGAACCCTGTACCAAATGCGCTGACTACAGAGTGCAAACACTGTGGTGCTTCTAGTTGTGTCAATATTCAGTCCAAAGAACTTCTTCCACTTGGGCTGGAGAGTAAAATGTTGGGTCTATATTGCTCATACATACTGCCTGTGGCCCTTCAGCCCGTTCCTGTACCTTCCACAGCTCAAACGGCGTTTCTACAACATGAGAGCTCATAAAAGTTGTCTGAGCTTTACTAGATCCATTTGTATTTCCCTGTGTGGAGCAGGAGACACATTGAAAGCAGGATTTTAGCCTTATTTCTTGTTAATCTGGGAATAAAAGTAAGAAAAGTAATTATTTTTTTGTTTAGCGGAGTTGCAGTGCTTTGCGTGGTGCAGTTATTCAGGTGCAAGGAGTCTTGAGCACACCTAGGACCTGCAGACCTCAGTGTCAACCTGGAAGGTGACGTCTGGGCTCTACCAAAGCCTGTGACCAAACTGACTTCTACCTTTGGCAGAATGACACATTTTTTTCCCAAAAATAGTTGTTGTCATGGGTGGAAGAAGAAGAAAAAACAACTGTAAGTCTGGAAGTGGACAGGGAGAGCGGCCAGAGCTGCTGTGGGGATCTGGTGCTTATCACTGGTTTGTTCTTGCAAAGTGCTGAGCACAAAAGAGCTCCAAGGAAGTCTATGCTTGACTGTCAAGGACACAGATAGTTCACTGGCTTTATGTGTGCCCAAAGTTAGGCATGTGCTTAATAAGGCTAGAGTGCTTCGCTTAGGGCAGAGCTGAATCCTTAATAGCTCCATGTTTTGCAGCTTTTGCTGGAAAACGGGGCTAATATTTTCCTGCTTCCTGGGAGATTTTGAGGACAAGCTTACTAGCGTTCATGGTTCTCGTAATGATGGCAAGGAAACACACAAATAAAAAGGAAGAAGTTATGTATCAATACATCAGACTCACAGTAATTACTTTTTCCAACCTATTTTGAACTGGAACCTATTGTGAACCCTGGAATTTCAATGGCACATACATCACATACAGTGAAAGGAAAAAATCGAACAAACTGAAAGAAATTTGAGCTCTGCTATGCTTCTAATATGTTTAATGTTATTGTTCTGTTAAATCCCTACCCTTAGTGACCCCAGACATATTAAATAACATTCTCAGGGCTGAAGAAATGCTTCAGACTTCTAATTTTACACATATTTTTCCTCCTGCGCTCTCAGAGCTCTACAAATGTTATATATTGAAAAACCTCAGTAGAAAATATTTTGCAATCTTTTTTCCTGAAGGAAGGCCGAAGGTACCCGGGCTCACACAGAGCTCTGTTTGCACTGCCTGTTTTTCAAAAATAGTTTTTGCAGCTGTATCATTTTTCATGTTTGCAATATATGGCTAGCGGACAATGTACAACAGAGCCTCAAAGGGATAAATCAAGGGGAAAGATGACAGATATCATGGGCTTGGCATGGCAAAAATGCTCACGCCACTTGTTTAAGAGCACAAAGGAACCCAAGCCATACAGGGGCAGAAAATATTGATAGTGATATAGTTTCTTAATGAAGATACCTTAAAGAAAGGCACAAAATATCATTGTAGCACCTCATTAATGATGTCTCCTGCTTATTTAATTGCTATGAGGCTTTTTTCTCCTTGCTGTGGCAACAGTGTTGACCATATTAATGTTGGCACTGGGAAGTCTTTTGTTGTGCTGTCAAGTACCTCTTAATCTTTCAACTCCTGTATGTCAAGTCAGGTTTCTATCTCAAAGATGAATCAAACCTTATTTCTGGGTTAAGATTTTTTTAATCTGCAAAGTAAATTAGTGGCAGGAGTTTCCCAGACCTTGCCTTTCTCTTCATACCATGACTTATTTGTTTTTCTGTACAAGCCCTGCTTTTTCTGGATGATAGAAAAAAATTTCTAGCCACCAGGCACTGCCACTTAGCCACTGTGGCATCAATGTTCATCTCTTTTCCGTACCACCAGCATCCCAAAAGAGGGAGATGAAGATGAATTTGCAGCACGTCCCACACATTTGCACACCTGCAAGTTCTGCATGCATGTGCTGCCTTCTGCTCAATCAGCATACCA
Source organism: Pygoscelis adeliae (assembly GCF_000699105.1). NCBI lineage: Eukaryota > Metazoa > Chordata > Aves > Sphenisciformes > Spheniscidae > Pygoscelis > Pygoscelis adeliae. The sequence goes on from NW_008824369.1 coordinate 1,512,008, forward strand.
GTATGGATTATATACCTCCCGCTGAGCTCTCTGCGCAGAGGGTCGGCTTCTTTAAATGAAGGTATGAAGACCTGAGCTTCTAATTTTGGAAATACACACTTCAATCCCCACTACTGACCAAAAAGCAGCCGTGCGTGTCATTACTTACAACAGAAGCAGCCCCGTACACAGCTTACAAAAGCGGTCATGAAAAGCATCGTTATTTCACTTACCCCAGCATTCAATGGTGCTGCTTTTCGGTAATAACCAAGATCAGCCTCTATCCCATAATGTTGGAAAACCTCATCTTACCTCAAGTATTTTAAACTTGCACGCTTTCTAACACTGTCCCTGCCTCTTAAATTTGAGATGTTTGTGGGGTGCAGGGGAAATACAGGCAAATATTATAATGATCCTACTTGTCTGATCACATCGTGTCCAGTACCACAGCAGGCGGTATTAGATATCGTTGTATGTGTCGGATTATACGTTAAGCGCACCTACGTACATCCATCTAGAGTCTGGTAGCACTGGATCTCACCTCTCTGGTTTTGTATGGCTTACCTGCTTTGTAACAGCATTTCATTTTGCTTTCTTTTCAGCCATCTTCTAAAAAATAATTAATAATAAACATAACCTGTGAATCTGAGAGCTGAGCAGGCTAAGAGTGCAGCCCCCAACACAGGGACCCCCTCTCTTTAGCCGCGTTCCCTGGGAGCAGGAAGGGGACCGCTGGCTGTCGCACGGAAATGCGCGGATGGGGAAGACATCCTGATGAATGTGCTCACGCTAATATTTTTTTTCCATTTGCTTTTCCCATGGTGACAGGCAGCTACTTACTAGGCAGAGCTGGAAGTAATATTCTGAATTGCTGAAGGAAATTTTCCCAGTTGATCAAACTCTTACGTGTTTTGTGCTGATAAAAGATTCTCTTCATGTCTTATGTATCTGAAAGTGCAAAAGAATGAATGAAAAAAAGAGCTATTCTTCTGTGCTGGTAGACAATGAAATGATGATTGGTGAGATTATGCCTTGACTTTACTGTCAGCACAATGTCAGTGAAGGCAATGGTATAGGGTGGGTACATTTTGAGTTATTAATACCAAATCCAGATCACTAGAAGGAACAGAAAAGCCCCAAAGAAGAGGAAAATGTCCAGTTTTATTATTATTTTTATATTTTAGTGGAGAATAAAATGAATCTTTCATATTCTTGGATCTTATTAGTTACCCTGATTATTCATCCCTTCATATCATATCTGTTTGTATAGTCAGGAGTGCTAACTCATGTTTTGCTCAGGTGAAAATCTGCTTTTATATCTCTCTCTCTCTTTTTCTCTCTCTACATCTTGTGCATGGGACGGCAGGAACCTTTCACCGGCGCTGCTCCGAGCAAGGGACCAGTTTTGCACAACCTTTTCACAAACACCCTGATCTATGTAGAGGAATCAGAGGTTGCTTCATTGTCTTCTAGAAACCGTGCTGGTTTTAAGGGGAAAGCCTAAAGTACGCTTTCAAGGCTTTGGGTTGGTTGGGTTTTTAATGAGTTAAAAATAAATGAATTGTGCTTAGTAAAGAAGCGGCCTCTGAGCTGGGGAATCTGCAGTCTAAAGGTGTTAAGGCTTAATTCCCAGGTCTTGGCTTGGGGTTGCTTTTTTCAGGAATGGGAGCCAGTTGTTCTGGCATGTCTATCGCATGTATTCCTTCCTCGGAAAGGCACTCAGAATAGCTGCAGCAAGTCTTACTGTGATGGTTTTGCCTTGATCGTGGAGCGAGGAGGAAAGGCGAGACTGGAAACCAGCAGAAGAGTAAGGCCAGCACGTGGGGACAAGAAGGAGAGGGCTGTAGCCATGGGATTATGAAAGGACATTTTGAAGATCACCTTACAGCGATGTCTGTCAAGAATGGTTTAGGACTAGCTGATCTCACCCTGGGGCCAGGGGATGTTAGGTGACCTCCTGAGCCTTTTTTCCTTTGACTCCACAACTGGAAATGGAAAGAAAACCCACCTTAATATACTGTTTCCCTGTGGATTTTCTCTCCCTCTTCCCCCTACTATCCTCCTGTGCCAGGTAACAAGACATTTATATATACAAATGCTCTTTCAGAAGCTTATTGTCATTCTCTGCATCAGAAGTTTATGATTTATATTAAGCTAAGTGGTCCTTGAGCATGTGCTGTTGTCAAGCTCTCTTCATCTGCTCGGGAGAAAAGCACTCCGGGGCTGGCATGCAATAACATGATCTCGGTATTTATCCTTTTGGCGGTTTGCTAATTATTCCTATTGCTATCACATCCCTGTGCGAATTTCTGTCTTTCTGCCACAGTAAATACTCTTTCATTTTTCCTAGCTGCAGAACTGCTAGTTAAACAGGAGAAGCCTGAATATCCTGCAGAGGCCCATATTGTCATTTGGATGATAGCAATGAAATGGGCCAAACATCCTTTCTGTACCACTTAAATTGCATGTCTTTGCATTCCTGGATTGGCCGCTCATTTTCTGGACCGTATTCTGCTCTTGTAAACAGCTCGTATCGTTCCTGGGAGTGCTCTTTGTAGCAGAAAGCTTTGATAAAGCCAAAGCCATCAGCTGCCAAGACTCCATAAGGAGCCAGAAATAGGCACCAGATATCTTCGCTACTGTAGATGTAGCTGCATTAGCAATATCATTTATCTTCCTAAGAACTTACTAAGCTACTAAAATGTATTATAAAATTAAGTGGCATTTTTTCCACCTGTTCTAACTGGTACCAAACGCATAGAAAGCCCTCCCGGATGATACAACTCTGCATGCAAATCTAAGCACCCTCCTAAGGACTGCAGCTGCCTAGAGACATCGGTTTTTTTTTTTTTTTTCACAGGCTGCCTCCTTCACTTAGAATAATAAGCTTTAGATTATCTCAGGGCGCTCTAGATCCCAGTGCTGCACAATCCAATTTGACATAAGGGTTGCAGGGGGGCAGTGGGGGAAAAAATCTTGCAAGCAGATGCCGGACTTTCAGCCTGAGTTTTCCACTAGTACAAAGAAGAAGTTCATAGGCGAGGGCTGGGGAGATTTCATGCCTGTGTGTGTTGGAAGAAAGGCTCTCCGGACTTGATGGAGCATCTGTGCTTCGGTCGCTTGCCGGAGCAAGGAGCTGCCTACAAAGCCCCCCATGGTGCTTCCAAATGGAAGAAGTCCCCAAGTCCCTCCCAGGCCACAAAATAATTGAAACAGCAGCAAACTGCTGAGTGGCAGCCTTTTAGTCTTGTATTAACTATATTTTATCATTTAGGTAACACTGTATATTAACTGCTGAGCCTGCAACTCTGCTCCAGGACAAGTATTTAAACACCTTAAATACTCCATGGGAAGAGAGGAAAGCTGCTTTCCAAAGAAAAGTAATAGTCACCAATAGCTGTGGGTAGACCCAGATAATCTCCAGTTATCTGTTCTGATAGCCAAATTACACTCTTATCAATGTTAGTTGTCTCCCTGCCAATGCAATTGCCATGCCTCGCTGGCCTGTTACATCTCTCAGTGATTTCGCTGCTGCCGAATGTCCCTGGCTGGAGAGGGTCAGGGTCTCCGTCTGCAAAATGGTCTAACCCCAGCAAACCTACGCCCTGCTGCAGCAAAGCTTGTTGTTGTGATCCATAATCATCCCTAATCCCTGGGGCTGATTTCCCTGATTACATGCCAGAACAGGAGTGCAACCTGTTTAAAAGGAGCTGTTTTCAAATCAGTGGCACGTCCTTTCATTAGTTAAAGTACGCGGGTTTGACACAAAAGGTGTCTCTGAAATGTCTCTGGACTGCGGCATAGGAAGACAGCATGTGTCTGTCAGGGTAACACTTGACTCAGATTGGGCTGTTTGCCCTATTTTCTAGCTTTTTGGCTGCTGTACAGATAATAGGACCCCTCCAGAGCAGAGGAAGTCTGGCATCGAGGCAGGATTCTTTCGAGTAATACATGGCCCTGGTGGGTATTAATCCTGGTAATTTAGGTAGGTGTATGCAAGTGATCCTGGAAACTAAATATAGATTTCCATGTTAAAGGTTTAGTTTCTATAACAGCGTTTTCTGAAATGCCAGAGAGTTTGCAGAGCCTGCAGTCTCACTGTGGTGATGGGGTTCATGAATGGCAGAAAAAAAAACCCCAAGAAATTATTAATATTGGGTTTTGGGGATCAAGTAATTGGTCAAAAAATGTTTACAGAAGCATTTAAGAAAAGCTTGAGGCTTTGCAATTTTTTCTGCATGCAAATCACTATGTTGGTTTATCCAAATACTACTGAACACCAAAACAGGTTCCAACCATAGCTAGAATGGAGCTGACTCACCAGATTTGTTCATGACTGTTCATTTATCAAAGTAGCTTTATTTCTTCTATTTGTAAGCATGACTCGCTTTTCTAGCCACAAGATCAGATCACAGTTGCATCTCGTCTTCTGTCAACGCAAACGTGTCCCTGTCCTGTTTGAAATCATTCTTTACTTCCCACGTTTTCTCTGAGTTGTGCCGTGGTGCGGAAATTTTCATGGGCTTTGATTTCCCGTTAATTCTTATTTCTCCTCTACTACTGTTACCGTACTGATCTGTCTTTTCCTCATGCTGTAGTTGGTCTGGTGCCACTGTGTAATTTTTAACTGTGTGCAGTATCAACAGACCTCCATCTGTCTCTCCTCCAGAGCTTCCCAGCCTGCCGTTATAAATATCTGCCAAATCCTTCTCCAAAGAGAGGATCACCAGATTCCAACTGTTTGCAAAATAAGAGCCGCCGCCAGAAATCCTCTCCCACTGTCTGCAACCTGTGCAGAACTTGTCCCCTGCACGTTGTGAGATGTTACTGGTGGCACTGAGGAGCTCTGACCATGGCTTTAATTTATTGTCCCTCAGAAGCATACACTTCTGCAGAGGGTTCAGCATATTGGTCTGTTTGCTCAAATATCTCATTATGTATGTCATTTTATCAGAAAATAACCTTCAATAGCCATCAGGTAATAAAACCAAAATAACTTGGGGGTTGGGGTTTTTTTCCCCTTTAAAATGCAATTCTGATTTAAAACATGCTGTGGGATGGATCAGTTCCAGTGTTGTTTTATAAGATACTTTACTTGACCTGGAAGGCACTCAGAGTGCATTCCCCTTTCCCAGCCTGTCACTTAAAGACTGAGGGCCAGTTACCACGATCTAAAGCCGAAGTAACTGGTGAGACGTGCTGAATGTATGCCCGTGTTGCTGAGAGCAGAGCTTGATCTTACACATCTCTATACATATACATCAGAACAGGCCATTAGAAGAATTAGCACCAAACCAGGGAATGCATTGATTAGATTGTGCACACTAAAAAATAGCAAGTTTTCTAATGTGCATAAAATAAAATCACATATAAATACGTTTGGATAAAGTAAAAAATATAGATTACGGTGCAGGTGCCCTTTTAACACTGTTAAAGCCATTCTCATAACAGTCCATTGGTTTCATTGATTCGAAGCCATTTGAGGGTCATGTGGCTTTTTAAATTCGGTTGTGTACCTTAGGCTATGATCATCACACGTGTTAGCATTTGCTGGTGGTATGGCAGCTTACTGTGGCTGAAGAATTACCAACGAATCTCTAGAGGTGCTGCTGCAGACATCAAATTAACGATAAATGTATGTTTGAATAAAACTCTTGCCAGCTAAAGTCAGATCCAAGGAGTGAGGTTCCAATTCTCTCTATGGGATATTGGAGTAAGTCAGCAGAAAGGATTTTTCAAGGTTATTTCAGGAGAGGGTTTCACGTTGGATCTGCTACATCTTAGTTCTGCAGAGCTTTGCAAAGGAACATAAGGCATGTAAAGCAGATTGAGGATTTGATAAATACTCCTTCCTGTCTACGTTCAGAATAACCTAGTATTTCCAAGAGACAGAAAAGTGGATGCCGTAACTGTTTGACATGGGCAGGGACCATGGGCACTGTGGCTGGAGGGTGTTTTTCTGTAGATAAGTAGAGGGAAGCACCTGAAGCACCAAAGAAACTTGGGCGTTTATTTCACGATGTATAGTCAGGTTTAAAAAATACTGATATTTCCATTGTCTAGATTGCACTGTGGATTTGGTGTCCATTTTTGAAGGTTTGAGGACAATCAAGTTCATCATTTTCTAGGAGGGTGCGCTACCACTTAATAATACATTATGACAGGAGAGAAATATGCACAAACAAGTCTAAGCCTGCAGGACAGCTATACTTACTCCCAAATGAATAATATCCCCAGCCATTGCTGGGGGTGGCAGGGAGCAAATAGAAAAGCGAAATTAGAGAGACCGGACTATCCCGGCGGTGATGTACTGACTGCCTGGCGTGTTGAGCAGCTGTGGGTCTAGCTGTGCTTGCAAGATTGAGATCTACCCTTTATTTAAGTCTGATTTTCTGGAGCAAGATTTTCTTTTAAAGGAACAGCCATGATTTGTTTAAAGTCTTTGGGAGATAAAAAGCAGATGGCATTGATTAGCTAATTAGTAATATTTTCTGCAACTTATCAGCTGTGCTGATATGTGTAAAGTTTGCAAAAGCTTGGGATGAATCTTTCTCTCTTTGATTTGTTGAAGAAATTGAATATTTTAAAATCTGGGGGGGAAGGAAAGTTATATAAAATGTGTAATTTTCTGCCCAACAGAAATATGTTAATCTTTTCCTTTTAATTTATATTCAGAGCTCATGTCTTCATTTTTGAGGGGAATATGCACAACGAGGTTGCAGCTCTCCTAGCTCTCGACCTGAGTGCATGGTGTATTGTGTGACGTGCCCCAAGTTTCTGGCTCTCCCATATTCCTCTTTGTGGGCATGCTCCTTCTCCTTGCATTTATTATGGAGACAAAGCAATATATTATTTTTTATTTTATGCCAGGCTCACTTTTGTCCCCTTGTGAACCCTTGGCAGCCACAGCAGCACCCTAGCAGGACTTCTGCCAAGTGTTGGCCACCTCCATGACCACTACTATTACAGTGGTCACTGCTGTTTTGGCCAGAGCATCACTGGGGTGTTGGAGGACCCTCCAACCTTGAGTTATACTGGACACAAGTCAAATATCTTGATGTTGTCTCTATGATGTCAATTGTTCATCATTTAGGGCGAGATAGAGTACCTCGCCAAGATGTTAATATAAAGTAGAATGTCTGAGAAAGGATATCAGCCTTTCAGACCCTGCTGGTTGCATAGCAAAATCTTCATATAGCCAAAAAATGTGATACTCATCTGGTTTCTTCAGCAAGGTGGATACAGGAGGGCTCACAGGCATGTACCAGTCCCAATAGTCGTGGTGGTCTTTGTGGGAATGAATCATAGAATCATAGAATCATTAAGGTTGGAAAAGACCTCTAAGATCATCGAGTCCAACCGTCAACCCAACACCACCATGCCCACTAAACCATGTCCCTAAGCGCCGCATCTACACGCCTTTTAAATCCCTCCAGGGACGGTGACTCAACCACTTCCCTGGGCAGCCTGTTCCAATGTT
>NW_008824369.1:1519710-1554215 GCF_000699105.1 Pygoscelis adeliae
GGCCCAAAACTGAACACAGTATTCGAGGTGCGGCCTCACCAGTGCCGAGTACAGGGGCACGATCACTTCCCTGCTCCTGCTGGCCACACTATTTCTGATACAGGCCAGGATGCCATTGGCCTTCTTGGCCACCTGGGCACACTGCCGGCTCATGTTCAGCCGGCTGTTGCCCAGCACCCCCAGGTCCTTTTCCGCCAGGCAGCTTTCCAGCCACTCTTCCCCAAGCCTGTAGCGCTGCATGGGGTTGTTGTGGCCGAAGTGCGGGACCCGGCACTTGGCCTTGTTGAATCTCATCCAGTTGGCCTCGACCCATCGATCCAGCCTGTCCAGGTCCCTCTGCAGAGCCTTCCTACCCTCGAGCAGATCAACACTGCCGCCCAAGTTGGTGTCATCTGCAAACTTACTGAGGGTGCACTCGATCTCCTCGTCCAGATCATTGATAAAGATATTGAACAAGACCGGCCCCAATACTGAGCCCTGGGGAACACCGCTCGTGACCAGCCACCAACTGGATTTAACTCCATTCAACCATGAATGAGCGTGGGCGGGCACAGCTTCGGGTTCCCAACAAGCCCCGTAATTAGGACTTGCTGCAAATTCTCTGGAGGTTTGAGCTCTGCACCCTCACCACCCCAAAGCCTTTCATGTGACAAGGTCCCGGTGTAGAAGCTGTATTTTAATTGCCAGTGTGTAGCGTGTGTGACGCAGGAGCTGTCAGCTGGCCACCTGTGACAGCGGGGAATGAGAAAGAGCTTTGTTTTTCCTCTTCCAGGGAAGTGTCCTCCCTTGCAGATGCTCTGCAGAACAGCTTTGCAGTGCTTATCTCCTATTTAAGACTTCAAAGTAGGGCATGATGCAGGTTAAGGTGGGGCCCAGACATTGTACTGGTCAACTGCCTGAGTTGTGCTCCATCCAAAAGCCATCAGGACTGGAAATTGCCTAGAGTGAGACAGAGATTTGCTCCGCTGTTATACAGAGCTTTCTATTTTCCATGAAGTTCAGTGTTGAAGATTTAGCCTTTCTATTTCCATCAGAATGACATTTTTTATTGGTTCTCAAACTGAAGAAACAACAAATTCTGCATCCTCTCTGGAGCACAGTCTTGTTAATGTTCTTTGAAACATGACATGTGTCGTGGCCGTCAAACTGCAATGATCCCATTTCTTCTGAAATGAGAAAAACATGTCACTTTTGGCTCTAAGTAATACAAAGGGAGAGTCATATTTTAGATAGGAGCTGCATGGCTGCCAAAGATGAAAGAAAAATGTTATTACTTTTGGAAATTTCATAATTACAGTTAATGATAATTTAATGAAATGACATTGTCTTCACCACTATCACTAATGAAATGTTTGAGAGTGATAAAACAGATCTTGTTAAATAGAGCGAGAGTCTTGAGTGGAATAGCTTTGTGACAGCAGCCTGCATGCACAAGTCTTGAATTCCTGTTTTTTTGTTACAGTAGTTTTAAAAAGAAGATAAAATGAAGGCCACATGGCAAATAATGCACACATGAAGTATTTAAAGGCCTTCCATTAAGCAAACAATACTGAACTCCTGAATAACATGCTGATGACTGAGTACTGCTCCTTAGAAATGCTAACCCTTAAGTAAAACACTTTCCTTGTTTTATTTTGCAGACAAACCAGAGAACAAGAAACCCCGCCTGACTTTTTTTATTTCTCAGACTATGAAAGACATAATGCAGAAATAGCAGCATTTCATTTGGACAGGCAAGTAAAACGGATTTGCATTAAAAGAAAAGTGGAAATATTGTGATAAGTTTCTGCACTTGGCCAGCCCTGTAACTGAATTACTTTTTAGAAAGGGGAAAATGGAACAAAGGTGGGCAAACGCCATAAATGAAATGGCAGATGATGAAAGGGTAGATTAATTATTAGGAAATGCGACTTGCTCTGGGAATAAGAAACCTGACAATAATTCTCAAAAAGAAAGAGAAATTATATTGAAGAGAAGCCGATAAATGAATTTCCCTTGTGATCCTGAAGTGCATATGGAGAGGACCCATCTCCCGGGGAATATGTAGCATAAATGTGACGGGAGTCTGGCTCACCCCAATTAGCTCCAGGGCATGCAAATCCGAGTGAGACGTGGGGAATCGTGCGAGTATTCGAGAGGAATAATTGAGATGGGGATGGAGTTCCAGTTTCACAGCAAAAAGCTGGGGCCATCCCATATCAGGACCGTATTTAGGCCACAAGTTAGTAGGAAGGAGAGGGCACTGATGGTCATCCCAGGCTCCTGATAGCTGAAGGTGTCCCCGCAGGCAGAGTTAGTGCAGGGTGTGGTGGATACCCCAAGGCTCGGAATGGACTGCAGCCCTTCAGCCTGTCCAGATTAGGAGCAGGAATTAATAATTAGTGAGGACCTATTAACAATATGGCTAGAAACCATGGCATTTCACAGGCTGAGTTAGAACTGAAACATCTTTCACACCCTGAAGTGCTGAGAAACATCCTTCAAAAGCTTGAAGCTTTGGGGCCACAACTTACTTGGGGGTACGTGTAGTATTGCTGCCTTCTGGGTTGATGGTTAGGATGAGGGAACCTATCAGTGGGTGGCACAGGGTAGATTTGCCATTGAGAGCCATCCTGGTCAGATCCTTCAAGGATCTTCTATGTTTTATTGTTGACCTTGGTGTTGATCCCTTCTGCTTTATATTTTATATTGCCATTTTAAGCAGATGGTGCTGTAGGAAAAAACATTAATGGAGTTCCTGCAGGGAGGTATGTTAAATATCCACACACTAAGCAGAAAAAGCAGTTGCTACCCAGTGTAGAAAATCTTATCAGCAGACAGTGGACATAAAAATCCCACCTGTGGGGAGGCTTTGTATTGGGACTTTGGTCTTTTGCTGTATCTAATAGCAATGCTTTGGAGGGAGTTTTTAATGATCTACAAAGGCGGGGGAGTTTGAGGTAGAGAAGGGCTCTTCACCCAGCCTTTGCCCGTGGGAAAAGTTTTAGCCTCAGGGAGATTGTTTAGGTTGGTGTAAGGGTATTAAAACAGAGAGGAGCAGAAGCAAATAAATCAAACAAATATTAAGACTGTCAGGAAAAAAAAATCACTAGTTTTTAGATCTATTAGATGGTGTTTATGGAAGAAAGAAGCTGAAATCCCATTCTTCAAGTCACTTAAAGAATTGGTGGGCAAAATGCATGTTATAACAATCCTGAAGTAGCATAAAGTTAAAATTAAGTTTCTGCTGTCTCTTATTTCTGGAATTCTTGATTTCTTTTCATGGAACAATGTGTTCCCATACTCTTCTGTATTTTGCATCTGCTCCATACTATGCAGGCAAGTCAGAGCTGATCATATTCAGGACATATTTTGTAATATATTATACAAAGGATTATCCAGTTTAAAGTTGATGGGCTTTTTACTCCTTAAAGACCACAGATAAATGTGCCTTCAGTGTGTAATGAACCTTCCTAAAACCTATCACTTATTATATTTTAATCCTTTACATAAACTACCTCTTTTCTTTCTCTTCCAGGATCCTGGATTTCCGTCGTGTGCCACCAGTTGCAGGTAGATTGGTTAACATGACGAGAGAAATACGAGATGTTACTCGTGACAAGAAACTGTGGAGAACGTTTTTCATCTCACCAGGTAATCTTGGAAATAACACTATATTCTTTCTATTCTGCCGAACATGTACTTAAGGGAACAATGTGTAGATTGCTTAATAGCTCAGATATTTCTAATAGAACTGTCTTCTAGACCTTTGAATAAAAATAAATGTGGAGACATAGCCTACAGAGAAGACTTTATTGTTTTGAATTTAGTGCCTTTTCCCCTTGACAAATTATCCGCAGAGACAGGCTTTTATGTTCACAAAAGCAATGTATTCAACAAATGTTTTATGTAGAGTAATTTCTAAAGCTATTTCTTCTGTTGCTCTCAGTTTACCCAAAACCTTATTACTTAGCCCATTAGTTATTTAGACTTTTTTTTCTACTGCAATGTGATTCATCACTTCTGTTGGTCAGATGCATTTATTTCTCGATTTTGACTGGAGGACCAAAACCTAATTTTCTCAGAGTCATGAACCTCAGTTTTTGTTACAACAGGAGTCTGAAAAAAATCAAGCAAATAGATGTGTAACATATCCTGCTTCCAGCTCAAATTCTCCTCTGGGTAGAGGCCAGAGTAGAAGTGACCTGAATTGTTCCCAGTCCTCGTTCTTGTTTTCAGGGCTGACCCCAAGAACTGATACCACTCTCTATTTCCATTACTCTTCACTCTTTCACAACGTCTGGCGGCCCCAGACAAGGATGGAGCTCCACAGGGTGGGAATTTACAAACACAGGGTAAAACCATGCCCTGCTCACCAGAATATACATCTAGAATAGGTAAAGATGGGCAAAGGGTGGGAGAAAGTGGTATCATCTCTGCTTAGCATCCGGGATGCTGAGTGGAGAAATTAAGGCTCTGAGTTAAGGCACAAAAATACATACTTAAGTATGTTCTTGGAGAAAGAATATATAGGGAAATATCCAATTGAGAGCATGTAGCTATGTTCCAGTGAGCTTAACTCATATTATTTCAGCTGCGTGCAAACGTGCTTTGCTGAACTTGGGCTGTGTAACAGGCAATCTGGAGCAGAAATCTCGGGAGAGCTCTCCCTTGCTCTGTGTGTGATTGGCCAGAAGCTGTTTATCCCAGATCCCTAAAGTCAAGATCCAAAGACTTAATTACAGTTTCTCCCAACGTAACTGTGATTTATTGCTGTTAGCTAGAAACCAGAGCCCTGTCATTGCAGAGCTTTCTCTCTTAAAATGTTTATCACACTTTTGTGATCACCAATAAAGTCATTATTATGGCTGTTACTTTTAGCTTAATATTTATGTTCAGCTCTGCAGGACACACAGTTGAGCAGACAGTTATTTATTCCAGTAATTTCACTTGTAAAATACGTTACATAATTAGAAGAGGTTTCATCTTACCCTGTGTTATGAGCGCTCCAATTTTACATGTGCAGTCAGGGTGACAGCGGTGACAGTACGTGGTGACAGTACATGGTGACAGCGTTCACCAAACCTGATGTGCAGACATTTCTGTGTGCTAGGCACTTGTATCTCAGTCACTTTCTCTCCCTCTCTGTCTCTGTCTCTCTACATTTTTTGTTTTGCTTGATTTTTTTGTAGGCAAACAATCACACACAAAAGATGGCAACAAAATCTTGTGGCTGTTTATGTGCACATTTGAAATATAAGCCATTTTATTCCCATTTTAGAAAGTAAGACACAGATTAGTAGTTTTGCTTGCTTTTTAGTCTTCCCAGGTTATATATCAAGGCTTAGGGGTGAACTTGAGTGATTTCTGAGAATTACAAAACTATACTCAAGTACTGAGCAGCTTACAGCAGCAATGCAGAGTTAAGGCTGCCGGTTCGGATGAAGATCTTTATCGTGTCATTATGAAATTCCAGACATCCAGGGGATGATCCAAGCATAATCCTTTGTTCATATTTATTTAGAGGCCTCAGATAAATTCAATTAAAATATTTGATTAACTATGAATCAGGCTTTTCTGGAGAATAAATACTTAAGCAATTAATTTTTCTTTCCATTTTACATTTCCTAAATCAATATACTTTGCTTAAATCATGTTGGTTACTTGTTAGAGTTCTTCCCTACAAGTCCTCAGTTTAATTAGTTGGATTCTCATTAACATATGCCCAACCTCCATCTTGTATTTCATACTGACCTTAAAAGTCAGGCATTAATTAATGCTTAATGAAAAAGTAATAAAGGTCCTAAATTAAGCATTTAGAAAGAAATTCACAAACCTAGCAGGCAGCTCAAGCAGCAGATTGAGGGCAAAAAAGGGAAAAGAGGAGGGTGCTGGGATGAGCCCTGTGGCCTGGGGAGTTGAGGGTAGAGAGGGACCAGGAGCCTGCGGAAGACTGGAAGAGGCTGACTTGCCCCCTCTGGCAGATGAGGGGCAGCAAATTCAGTTTGTTTTGAGGGAGAATGGCTTACAAAGCTGAGAAATTGTGGTGTCACGTAAAGATACTTGCAAGAACCAGTCTGTGCACCTGCATTAAGCTATCGAGGCCCCTCTGGGACTCCCCTTCAGGTGCCTGTGTCTCTGCATCTCCATCCCCAGCAGTGCTCAGCAACAATTAACAGTCATGGAGACACATTGTGTCTGCTGGCAATGTATCCCTCTCCATGCACCCATATACATCTGTTAAAATTAAACAAGCACTAAATGTAATTGATTTTATACAAATTTCCTCCCCTCAGGCTGGGACACCACTGTTTGCAGTGGAAACCCTCAGAGGGTTGATGATGATATTGATGATACTCATCAATACACCGTATTATTCCCTGGACCAGAGCGGGGATGTGTTGGAAGAAACCTCGCTGCATTTCCACGCCTGGGCCATCTCACTTGTCCCATCAGGCATGAAAATCAGGGCCTTTTACTGCCAGGAAGCTGCAGGCAGTTGTAGCTTCAGAGCACACTGCAGAGTGGCATCCCATCTTCCATTGGAAAGTGGAAAGGGCTGCGAGCAGACAGGTCAGTCAATGCATTAGGCTGCATTCAGAGAGAAAGCAGATTGCAAAAAGTGCACTTCCAGGCAGCTTGGACTAAACATGAGAAATGGAATTAGGTCAGTAATTATTTAAATTAATTTTACATCCTTTGCAGTAGGGCAGACTGCAGTAGCCCTGCTACTCTTACAAATGAATGGTAATTTGCTAGGGAAAAAGAGACATATTAATGATGTCAGTCTTCGTTTTGGAAGTAATTGAGGCAGCAGCTTAAAGAAATCAATGTTACACAGCTAGTAAGCACTATGTTTTTGTTCATATTAACCAATTCCAAGGGATTATGGATTTTTTTTTCCCCTCTCAGCAAACAATAGCAATTCTGAATTAGCTATTATTTTGAGCAGGTAAAAGAAAGCTCTTTTCATGCATTGCTTTAGTAAATGTTCAGGATTCTTTCCAGTACTCCAGTTGCACAGACTTGCTAAATGTCCTCCATTAACAGTCATGCAAATCTCAATAAAAGATTGCTCTGCCAAGCAATTTGCTTTAAGGTATCTCCACTTGTTCCTTTTCTTCCTGAGAAGAATTATTGTTCAGCTATCAGGATGACGCACAGAAAATGTGCAGACAAGTACACAGACACTCTGGTTCTTAATTGTTGTGATTAGTTGGAGTTTCGATCACCAGACCATGATTTTTGCATGGATTTCATTATGAATTGTATCCATTCATCCTCAGATAATGAAAATCAGACATTTGCAACACTGCTCAGGATTCTCTTGCCTCTCTAGTGCTTTGGGGAAACAATTTTGGTTTTTAATGAAGAAGGAGTTTGCATGTTGCAAATTCCCAGCATTTGAACATTTCAGCATGTATAAACATCCCCCCCCTTTGTGGTTTGCCAGCACTGCTGCCGTTTCCATTTCTACCCACTCTGCAGGAACACAAATTCCTGGCGGTCGCTTCTTTTGCAGGTGTACTTAGGGATGGGGGTCTGTACAGAAACACCTGTATCGTATGAGAGAGGAACATATGGGCTGGGCGCACTCCAATTAGACCTCATCTCCCCCTTCCCTCTGAATTTTGCCTTCGAAAGGCCAAACCCTGCTCTTAGCGTGGGATTGCCAGTGAAGCATTGGGCTTGTGTCTCTAGCTGGAATTTCACCCTCAGTCTGCTGTGCAGAATGTGGGTCACCTAGTTAGATTTCAAAGAGGCTTGATACTGCACCTTGAAGTCTTAAATGAGAACTGTGTTTTTCTATATTTGGTACCTCTTTTTTTTCTACGTTTTTAAGAAGCCTTATAAATGAATGTTTCCCCAGATAATTCAGGCTGCTTCATCTCACTGCCTCTATATAAGAACTAGGGTAGACATATCAAGATGTCTACTCTGTATCAATCAAAGCAGTTAATTTCTTTAATAGTAACTTGAGATACAGCATCCTTTCACCTCCACTACCCCCAGAAATCGGACAGGAACCGTGGAGAGTAAGTACCACAGGTCTGAGCCCACAGGGAGAATAACAGCTGGCAGAAAAATCTTTGCCATTGAAAGTAACTTCTCACCGAGAACTACACTTGTGGTTTTACCACAAGTTTGCTGTCTTAATGACAGGACGCATCCTACCATCACTCGGAGGACTGGACTCCCTTTGCAGGCGATGGGGGCTCTGTGGGAAAATCAATACCTGGTGGAGCCTAGCAGGAGCGGGGATGAATGGCCCGGCGTGGTGCAGGCAGAAGACATGCTAGCTGTGTCACTCTGCAGCAGCGAATGCCATCGCTGCCATAGCCCCCGAGCTTTCCTGAAGATTTATCTGGATACGAATGTGTGATTACTGTCAAATGATCAGTCCCAGTTGCTTTCGTTGACAATACAGAGCAGGGTTTCATTGTTCCCAAAGTTAAATTCAGAAGCAAACTATTAAACAGTATTTATCTTCCCACTGTGCAAAGTGCTGTGTTTAATATAATTACTTATTTGAAAGGTCAGATTTACATAGTGAGCAGCAGAGGCTGCGATAGCGCGGGAGGGGCATTGCTGGCCCTTTTGCTCTTTACAAAACAGTTACGGCGGCAGATAACCGAGCATCAGCTTCCCGCTGCCAGGTGGAAGTCAGGTCATAGAAACCCTGGAAGATAAATTGTCTTAGGCGATCAAGATAAATCTGCATGGGTTCCCTCCCTCCACAGACGAGCAGGTGATGCTGACACAGCTGAATTGAAGCACAAGCCCCACTGCAGCTTCAAATCGGTGGAAACATAAACCCTCGCTGCAGCACAGGGGAGAGCCCCACCTTCCCACCGAGGCAGCCAGCACCCGGGAAATACGGGATCTCTTTCTATCTCCTAACTCTTCTGTGCTAGCCTGCAGCAAGCAGCATCCGTATGTGATTTCTTGTAAATCATCCCTTGTGGCAGCCTGGAACCCCTTGAAATATTTTGTCTGCAATAACTTCTTTTAAGGGTATAAGTCACAGCTGTTTTTCCCCAGTTTTTATTGGCTGAGAATATCCCAACCTTCCTAACAGCCCAGTATGATCCTCCCGTTTGCAGGCCATCTGCAGCTGGCATTGCTGCCCACAGGTGCTTGAAGAACTCTTCACTTTCATCATGAATTAGTTATGGAAGAGGTTCATAGGGAGGCATGAAGCCCTCCTGGTTTTGCCAGGATGATCAAAGGCGAAGTTGAGGCACCTGCGTTAGCCCTGCAAAAGCTGTGCCAAGACCATGCTGCAACAGTGTTTTTGAAAAGGAAACCCGTGAGAGGTTGTAGACTGCAGGGCAGCACGCCCAGGGCTTGCGTTAGGTTGGGTTTATCTAGAGGTTGACTTTACACTTGATTTTAGACTAATGAAATGAGTAAGTCTGAAGAAGGGCCACTGAGATGGTCCTGGAGCTGGTGCATCTGGTGTACAAGGAGAAGCTGAGGGTTTCAGATTTTTTTAACCTGGAGAAGCTGGCCTGAAGGTGTAGCTTGGACCAGAGGCCTCCAGAGTCCCTTCCAACCCATGTTTCCCTAACTGTGATTGCTCTTTTCCCATGCAATTTGTAAAAAGGTTTCCAAAACTTCACTCTCATAGATATGGCATATTACTGCATTGCTTAAAAGGAAAAATGAGTGGGGGTTCTGTTTAGAAGTTCATAGGCATATCGTGTGGTGAGCAGTGCCAAGACTTGTGCTGGGGTTCATAGGAAATAGCCAAGCCAAGTGGCTTATTGGCCAAGGACATGGTCACTTCTTAGCTCATGGGAAGTCTCAAACTACTGTTCCTTTAATTAAAATGTTAAGAGACTAAGTATGCCTTGTATGTAAGAAAAAGCTTTTAAAATAATTTTTAAGAAAGGATATTCTGCATGGTAAAACACTTTAAATTACAAAATTAAAAGTATAGACATGCTGAGTGCTCCCTTCCTTCCTTTTGTAATTTCTGTTCTTCATTTTCTCTTCCCTGAAGTACTTTTCTTCCAGTAATTGTCAACGAGGTTTTTGACCACAGGGTAAATATTTCTGGACTGAGTCAGGATATATTTAACTGGTATGAGCCAACCCTGTGAATGTAAATATACAGTTCGGGTTGGAGTAGTTCCTGAGCACAGATAGATGGGTGGTCCTTATGAGTCAGTCACAGCAGAGGGATTCAAAAAGGCTGTGTCCAGAGTAAAGTAATCACAACTTAATGGACAAATCTGAAGGCCGTCAATAGAGGCTTGGAAATGAAGAGCTGTGACAAACTGTCAAGTAGTACACATCAGCCTTATAGTCCAATTATTTGGTGTAATTCCATGGTTAGCAGTCTGTCCCAGATAATACGGTTAATTAATACAATCAAAAACATCACGAGCCCTTATTGCTTTTCCACATTCTCCTTCTCCTTCCCCAGTCGCAGCTCCTTGCCCTGTTTCTCCCTCCCTCCGGTTATCTCTGTAGCACTGGGGCCGGTATTGCTCCCTGTCCTCTTGACTCATCGTCTCCCTTGCCTCACCCACCAGCAGTGTACCACCTCCACCGGGTGCTTTGCCGGACGTCGGTTGGATCTGGACTGGGGGGATGTCACAGCAATGTGCAGGGCAGTGTGCTGCAGAGCATCGCTGCAATGAAGACCCACCAGCTTACCTATCCGAGCCACGGTGTCATCTGTGGCAGGCAGAAAATCACTTCCCTCTGTTCACCGGCCCTTCCTGCCTCATTTATACTGATCCTGCCCAAAGGGAGGGTAGCTCAGAAGCGATATTTGAATTTAGAGGCCTTGTGGGGAATTAGGAAGCAATGTGACTTCTCAGCTTCATGCATTACCATAAGGAAAGGGCACAGTCTTCCTCTAATGACATTTTATGTGCATAAAGCAATGTCAAAAGAATTGTAGCACACTAACAAGAAGATCAGCATTGTGCTCCTATTCTTGTTCATAGTCCAGCATTGGTGGGGTTTGGGGATGAGCTGCTCTCCCCCACCTCAAGTGAATTCATGTGGGAAGGGGGTTCTTGAAAAGAGGTGGGTGTTCCCATTGGTACAGAAACATGTGGTGGCAGCTTTGGGGAGGTTTTAAGGTAACACACGCTCCAAAACAGGCTGCAGGTTCATTTTCTGTGGTTGTTGGAGTAATGTGATATGTGCAGGAAGAAATTTGTGTTTGGGATGTGTGGTGACAGAGTTACATCTGCGCTATTTCCACCTTCCACACACACCCCCACATGAGTCTTCATGGTAAATAATTCTCCGTAGTAAAACTGCCAGTTCTTCTCATACCAGCAAGTAAATGAATGAAATGTTGTTGTCTGTTCTTAAAGAAACGAGCCAAGATTTTGAAAAGTGACTTAATTTTGGGCACGTGCCACTTGTTCAGCTGTGGGATTTGGGGTTCCAGCCTGGGGTAAGAAATATATCCCAAAGGATGTATAAGTCTGGGAAAATGAAAGGAGAAGGGAAAGGATTAAAAAAAAAAATAAATTGTGTTTCTGGAATATAAATAGACTGGAAATAGTCACAGAGAACTCAGCATAGGGTGTGATCCCCACCACTGAAATGAATGTCTTTCTAGTGGTTTCAGTGGAAGAAAACTATGCGCGGTAATGGGGTTTTGGGTCTGAGATTTATTTCTGCTCGTGTTCTTTCACATACATCAGTGTTTTTATGAATTCTTGAACACTAATTTAAGGGTAGGTTTTAAAACTCTTTTCCTTTATTTGCCAGCCAACAACATCTGCTTCTACGGGGAATGCTCCTACTACTGCTCAACTGAGCATGCCTTGTGTGGAAAACCAGATCAGATCGAAGGGTCTCTGGCTGCTTTCCTACCTGATTTGTCTTTAGCTAAAAGGAAAACCTGGAGAAACCCTTGGAGACGTTCCTACCACAAGCGCAAGAAAGCAGAGTGAGTAGTGGTGAGCAAAGGGTTCGCCAGCTGCAAAGGGCGATAGGAAAATAAAACACTGCTGCAGTTACTGCCCTTGCCTGATCTAAAGCATTGAGGCTTGGGAGAGCATCTGCATTTCTTCAGTGGGTCCAGCTCCTGGGAAGGGACAGAGTACTTACACTTGCAAGGAGCTCCAGCTTATGGTCCTGAACCTGAAAGGACCTTCAATGGCATAATTCCCTCGTGGGACAGATACCTCCAGTGGCTTTGACAGGATGCAACAGGACCTGTCTAAGCCCTATCAGAGGGAGAAAGATTCACTGCTGTCAGCAGCCCTAAACAAGTCTCAGATGTTTTCATCATATGACTGATGGTGCAGCTGGTCTCCTAAATCTTGAAGCTATTAGCCAGGTAGTTTTCAATCTTGTGATTTTCTTCCTTTTTCATCAGTCACAAACTTTATCGGTTGCCTGCATTACTGGAAGCAGCCTGAAGAATTTGCTGCCTCTACCTGCCCCTGCCCTCAATCAAACGTGATACAACTAGATCTTTGCAAATAACATTATTTTTTTTTAATACTCAGTAAGCTTTGTATGTCACATAAAATACCAAAATATTGGCTTTTCCAGATGGGAAGTTGATCCAGATTATTGCGAAGAGGTTAAACAAACACCCCCGTATGACAGTGGGACCAGAATTCTGGATATAATGGATATGACAGTTTTTGATTTCCTAATGGGTATGTTTCATCTCTGTCAAAAATTAAATGCAACATTTAATTAGAATAAGAACCATTTCTTTCTACACCGCTCTGCATAGCTCAGCAGTTTGCTAAAGTGTGGTTGAAGCTGTTTTTACTATATGTGCCATTCTAGATGATTATGAGAAAATGCAGATTTACATGGTTATGTATTCCCATCAGTGCAGATTAAAGGAACAAAGATGTCCAGAAATGCAGAGTGAAGATGAACGCAGGTCAGGCTAGTCTCCTTCACAACAGTTAAGGGCTTCACAGTTTGCTTTAGTGAGTGCTTTACTATTGCAATGTATGGCTCCTGGATGCACATGCAAGGACTGTTCACTATTGGCACACAGTTTTCAACCTGCAGTAGTATTCACTGCTGCTTGCTCCATAAACTGTCAGAGGGGGGGAAAAAAAGAGGTGTTGCTTTGTCACAAAGGCAACAGTCGTATGTATCAGGAAGTTTTTTTCTGTTTATGTAACCTGATTGGAATAAAATAATTATTAACAAGCAGGTAATAGTGACCTATTCCAAGCCTACTCAGTGGTTAACACTGAGACATTCTCATATGAAACCTGTTCTGCTGCAGCTAATAGACCTGTAAGGTGCCAACATACATACTTGATCCTCAGACACATGCCAGCATGGACATATCCTCTGCCATTGCCACTACTGAGATTTCTGCAATAGGCTGCAGCAGGAGAGGCCAAATCACAGCTCAGGAGCCATATGTGGCATCTATAAGTGGCTCAAGACCCCCGCCATGAAGACAAAATTCATAGCTCGGTACCAGTGCTCCACATATTTGCCTTAAAAAGCAGATCACGCATCTGCCTGTCATGGGTGCCCAAAGAGAGCTGTTCAGCTGTGCCATTGCAGTAGCACCCTGATCCATATGTTAGAGCCATAATATCATTTTGACTTTCCAGGCAGCCAGAAATTTGGACAAAGGTCTCGTTAGAGGAAAAACAGGATGTCTGGTCGTGGTTCAAAAAGTTTAACACAATATTAGCAAAGTCATATGCATTAACATCCCTGCTTGAAGGATGAATTTTCCCCTCCCTAAGCTAAGCCTCGCAACCGGCCTGCGTACCATGGCTGCTTTGTACACCGTACTGACCCAGGGCTGGAGGAGTAGGGCTTGTTTTAACCAATGAAGCTCTGCTGGCTTAGGACATAGCTACCTCACGGATGACCAGGCTCTCTGAGTGTTGTGGTTTAACCTCAGCTGGCAACTGAGCACCCCCCAGCCACTCGCTCACTCCCCCCCCTCCCCGGTGGGATGGGGAGAGAATTGGAAGAGTAAAAGTGAGAAAACTTGTGGGTTGAGATAAAAACAGTTTAATAATTGAAATAAAATAAAATAATAATAATAATAATAGAATATACAAAGCAAGTGATGCACAATGCAATTGCTCACCACCTGACGACCGATGCCCAGCCAGTCCCCGAGCAGCAGCCCCCCCGGCCAGCTTTCCCCCAGTTTATGCACTGAGCATGATGTCCCATGGTATGGAATGTCCCTTTGGCCAGTTGGGGTCAGCTGTCCTGGCCGTGCCCCCTCCCAGCTTCTTGTGCACCTCCAGCCTTCTCAGTCGGTAGAGCATGGGAAGCTGAAAAGTCCTTGACTAGTGTAAGCACTGCTTAGCAACAACTAAAACATCGGTGTGTTATCAACATTATTCTCATCCTAAATCCAAAACACAGCACTGTACCAGCTACCAGGAAGAAAATTAACTCTATCCCAGTCAAAACCAGGACACCGAGCAGTTGAGATGCCATTGTATTTGAGAGGGATTTCCTTGGCGCACCTTAGGAGGGGTTGCTGGAGGGTGGGAAGGTTCGTTTTGTCTCCCGATGGGTCCTCTAGAGCTTAAGTGTAAAAGCTACAGAGAGCTTGAAAAGCTCCCAGAGGCACAACAACCCATCTTCCAGTACTGCACACTTTGGGCTTTCCACAGTAAAAGCAAATGAGCTCAGTAGACCCATTGCTTTCTCTGCCTTACACAGCTGTCGTGTTTGGGGAGCGCTGGGCTTCTCGCTGAACCGTAGCTTTTGTATTGCCCTGACCTGCAGGCTCAGCAGCAAGCCAGAGTGAGAACGGTCTTTATTTCTTTTTATTCCATAGGTAACATGGATCGACATCACTACGAAACCTTTGAGAAGTTTGGAAATGAAACATTTATTATCCACTTAGATAATGGAAGAGGGTAAAGACCTTTAATACTCTTGCTGGGGAAAAAAAAAGAAAAAAGTTAGTCTTTAAAACAGCCTTTGTCATGTTCTTGCTCTTATCTTTAAATAGGTTTGGAAAATATTCCCATGACGAACTTTCCATATTGGTGCCTTTAAACCAGTGCTGCAGGTATGTTTCACCTCCGGAGCTGTTTCCCATTTTATACAGTTGTTTCCACTAACAGGACTGAAATGTTCAAGTGAATCTTGTATTGCATACCATGGAGAGGAGATGTTATGATCCTGCCCAGGGAGCCTGACGTGAGCTAGCCCTGACCGTTGGCACTAACACGTTAAGTGCTTTGTTGAGATCAGGAGCGTGGCTGTGAGCTGTTGTCAGAGAGGCTTTATTAAGACAAAATACGCATCCCATGGATGTCAAGTGGCAAAACTTCCCCCAGCTTGTTCAAGTGTTTCACAACGGCTTTCCACAGTGCCCATGGCCAGGATTTTCAGAGAGGACAGGTGACATTTAGAGTTTCAGGTCTGCATGGCTGGGACACAGGGTGAGCTCTGTGTCTGCGGAGGCTCTGGGCATCCCTGCAGGGGGAGCTAGCGGGAGCCTCCGCTGCCACCACCAACATCCCAGCTCAATGCCACAAGCATCACACGTGTCAGTGCCAGGATTGACATGACCCCATGAATGCTGCACCAGATCCAGTCAGTGCCTTACCCAGCCAAGGAACATGAAGGCTGTCTGCACTTGACCGTAGAGCTGTGCTCCAAAACCTCTCCACCTTTAAGGGCTCCCAAAGATCACTGGCCAGGTGACAACACCAGCTGCTCATTAGGACTGTGGCAGTGCCTGCTTCTCATCATTTCAGATCACATAATAAGGTTTTTACGCTGTTATCACTATGCTGACTATAAGCCTTTTAGCCCCATCAGGATCAATAGTGATGAAAATACTGATTTGCATTTTTTTTTTCTCCTTTTTCTCTTAGAATAAGGAAGTCTACCTATCTGCGATTACAGTTGTTAGCCAAGGAGGAATACAAACTCAGTCTCTTGATGAAGGAATCTTTACTAAAAGATAAAATAGCTCCCATTCTCTACCAGCCTCACTTGGAGGCGATGGACAGGCGACTGCGGATTGTCCTCAAGGCTGTTAGTGACTGTATAGAAAAGGATGGTTATGACAATGTGGTTGAAAATGACTTTAACACTGATGTTAACACTGTTACGACTGAGAGGTAGTGAAATCGCAAGACTACGTTTTTACCAGCCAAGTAAAGAAGATTCAAAGAGGAAAGGAAAAAAAAAAGTCTTGCAAAAGACTGTATGTGCCACTTTGTGAATTCAGTGAATTCAGAAATGAGATATAATTGTTCCCAAAGTAGGTAAAGTGTAGACTCTGCAAAGGCTTAGTTCATTAAGAAAAATAAGTCTAATGTGATGCTTTTCATTAGTTCCTAAAGAGAGATTATGAAAAGATTCAGAAAATACTCAGATCATTGACAGACAACAGTCTGATAGCAAAACACCTCCTGTCCTTTTTGTATAGAAAGGAGGCCTTTACTTAATATTTTGTATTTATATATGGTATATCTATGAAACCCCAGACCTACCTACCAAATTGAACTAAGAGGGCATAGTTTTGTGACTCACACTTTATTTGTGGTGACAGTCCACTTAGTATTTTGTGTTAACCCTTTAAGTGCTCTAATCCACTGTATCTTATTTAAATTGAATGCTTTTTTTCCCCAGCTACTCAGCATTTAAAGGGTTAAGGCATTATGAACTTTTAAAGGCAAAAAATCATAATTATTATTATAATAATAAATACAGTGGTTACCGGAAGGGAATTTCACTAGTTGTGCGTTGACAGGAATACTTGAATGTTGGTTTTACAAAGTGATGTAAAATGACAAGTTGTACTATTTGTCCATAAGAAGGTGGCAGCTCTTATCTTTCTAGACTATCATAGCTGAGCTGCTACTTTTCAACTTTGCTTTTGATAGTTTTGTGTAAATATATACATATATGGGTAAAAAGCTGCTTTCAGCAGCTCTAGGCTTACTTTTGCAGCATTTTTGTGGAATTGTTTGCAACGTGGTAAAAGTGCAATAAAGATATGGCAAAATGTGTAGCCATCGTGTCTAAATGGATTCATTTTTCACTGGAAATCTTGTTCAGAGCAAAGCTGTGTACAATAGCCAAGTATTCCAGAAGTAGTTGTTTAAATTGTCATCCCCTTTTGTAGCAACAGCAAGTCAAACTAAAGTAGGGAATTGGTGATTAATACCAATTAAAACTCTGATAAGGACCATGGTGTTGAAAGTGGCTAATCTTTCATATGAAAGTATTGTTTTGACTATTGTTTCAGCATTCCTTCTTCTTGCAATTATAGCTGTAGAAACAAGCTGTAGAGCAACACCTCTAAAAGATTATGGCTTGACACACTGCCCAGAGGATTGAGATACATCAGTTCCTCTGACTTGGGTAGCAAAAGCCCTTGCACAACCCAGAAAATCTCAGCCTAAATTATCTAGAAACATGATATTCTCAACCAAATAATTTTGAATCATGTACAGCTGAGTTCATGTAATATGTGTGGAGACTTTCAGCCCAAAAGCAAGCTATAAATTGAACAAGTGGCTGTATTTGACTTGTGAAAACATGGTGTGTTCAGAAGGAATCCCTCATTGCTCTTTTGGGTGAGGAGAGAATTTATTATGACAATATTCATCACAACTATAATTCAAAGCTGTCATTTGTTTCATTTTATGTCTCTTCTCAGGGATTTATAAACATATACTTTAAAAGCTTGTAGCCAGATAGACTAAAATGTAAGCATTTCAGCATATTAAAATTATGAATGACAGAAAGAGCTGCTGTATAGTCTCATTCACTTCTTAGGTTGATATATCATCACTAAAAATATGTCTTTTACTATTTTACTGCCCATTTCAAATTCCCATGACTCTCACATACATGGCATACGAAGACAACAGAACATCTCAGATTATACAACTGTCCATGAACTTGGAAAATTTCTGTTACCCTATGGCTTTTTTTTTTTCACTTTCCAAGACCCACCTGTGGGTCTTGCACTACAGCTCTCGCTCCCCATTGCTTTATCCTCAATGCCTGGCTGTGGTTCCCCTGCAGGTGCAGCTTTTTCTCACTATGAGATTGTGCCAGGACAGCAGACAGGAGCTATAAAATCACCTCCCTGGCACAGCTCTGCTTTCTGCTTCTGGGGTCAGGTCAGCCAGAGGCTCTGGGTCTGCAAACCTGGTTTTCTTTTGGAAAGCAACACTTGGCCGCCTCTTAGCTCATAGAGGAGCAGCTATAGCTAACAGTCTTTGTTCTTTAGAAGCTGGGTTGTAGGTCAGGAGCCTCTGGTAGGGTGGTTTAAGCTGAAGGTTTCTGCAGAAGGTTGCCTGGTGCTGTCAGGGATATAAACTTACTGTTATGAACCCAATTCTGTATTTCTATAAGCAGAATTAGTAGAGTTTCTATAGAATAATTAACTAAAGGTCACTCATCCTTGCCATATTGTAACCAGCTCTGTAGGGTCTCCAGTTTCTTTCCTTTCCTGAACTTTAATGCTTCCCCTTGCAAGCTCTGTGCTACAGTTTTCTAGACCTATAAAAATTCTTCTTGTCACCAGTCCTAAATTAGACATACAGAAAAGCTGAAGGGGAGGCTATTCTTTGGGATGAGACATGCAAGCATCTTGGAAGGAGGGAGATATTAGCTGAGAAGCTGGGAGAGGTTTCCTTTCCTCTGTGCTCTGATGAGAAATTGGAGTGAATTAACCACACCTGAGCAGTGCAAGCCTAAATACACTGCAGGGTGCTCAGGCAATGAATAACAACCGCTGAGTTCAGGTCCTTTGTGTGGCCGGAGGAGATAAGGGCACGGGATTGATCTGGGGGTTATTTCAAGAAGTGGAAGGGCTGATTAATTAAACAAGCTGTGGAGTTGCTTCTTGGTATCTACCAGGAAGCTCCGGTGTGTTTGCATTCATGCTGCCAGGTAGTTAGAGCTTTGACTCATGCTAATTTTCTAGGTGTTTGGGAAGGGAGAAGAATTATTGCCTTGTTCTGATGCTTCTTTTTTATGTGGGCAGGGGTGAGTGGGCATGACAGATGGGAAACTGGAGTGGGGAAGTGAACTTGTGGCTCTGCCTTTCAGCTTTTGGGGCTAACACAGCCTTGAGAATAGCTCTGTACAGCCCAGGGAGGGGCAAACCTCGACTTTCGGGTGCATCTGCATTGCCCCAAGACAGAGCTAGCAACTGGCCTGAATTTCTTCTCCTGAAAACCTCATGAGTTTTTGAGAGCCTTTAGGGAAAGGGTGGTGTTCTCCCAGAGTGAAATACATCCTTCTACAGGCAATAAGGGCTTTCTGAGCTGTCTCAGCAGTAGGTACCATTTGAGGGTGCTTTGCACAGGGACAGTTTGTTCTTGGGGGTTCTCGTAGGGAGGACACCATGGGTTTGATGTGCAGAGGTCATGCACTTCGGCACGCATGTGTGACAGCAGATTACCACAGTGCAAGACGATGGCTCTGAAAGGACTGTCATTGTGCATTAGGTCAGTAATCCATGAACTAAGGAGGATTAGCATGACACAGTGTAACATCTCTTTAGGAGTCCTACATATCTACCAGACAAAAAGATTCGCTCTAAGAAGATAAATAAATGTCAGAATCCAATTGGTTTGTCTCTGAATCTCAAAAATGGGTGTAGCAACAGCACCTAGGCAATAATGTACCAAGAAATCTGCAGTAGTCTATCAGGGGCATAACATGTTCAGCACAATAAATATACTATGCACAATAAATAACAGATAAAAATAGATATTATACTTCTAAAAGCACCTAATTACAACTGTATCTGGCAGCCTAGAATAGCTTACTGTGTTCTCCTGAGTAATTCAGATGAGACCTTCATTTTGTTTTGCTGTTTTTCTGTTATTTAAGTACCAAAGGAAATTCACATAAATTAAAAAACAAAACAAAAGCTCTCATTGTTGAATTAGATATCACTGTTGTGATCAGCAGTACTGGGCAGAGCCTGTGATGTATATACAAGCTGCAAGCCTGAAGGAGATTGCAGCATAAGCAGCAGCAAGAAGCATTGCGTAGGAGGAGGGAACCTGGGATTTCAGCCTGACTGTTGCCTTTGGGCGCTGAACTGAAAATGAACTTGTCTTATGTGGGCGTCAAAGGGAGGAGCGTCCAAAGGGTATTCTGTTTCCTGCTAGTGGGTCTGTACATGGTACCTATGGGTCCAAGGGGGATGTCCTGCTTTTTTCCATTGCAGCAACTGCATCGTCCCCTTAACACATCCAAATTCCACCTGAAGACTGACTGTCCCTGTGTCAAGGCTTTTGTGGCCCCAGTCTAAGTGTATTGAGTATCCAGCTTGGAGTTGGACATATACTAGAGCCTTGATAATTTGCATCCTGATGGAGCAAACTTTCTTCTAGTACTGAATGTATGACCGCAAAATTAATTTTCCAGAAATTATTCCAGATATTGGTTGTTTCTATGGACTTTCTTGCCAGTGGTCGTTTACTAAAATATTTGGGGTTCAATAGGCAGAAATAAACATGCACAAGGAAGATTCTTTTTAAACTGTAAATTGAGTGTTTGAGGGAAATGTTGAGTTGCCTGGGACAAGTTTACACGTGGAATTTCGAGTTATTACCAGTTAGAAGCTGCTGGGTTTCTTGAGAATATTATTTTATGCTAGAAGTGATTCATAGGTAGCCTCCAGCCATAACTCAGTCTGTGACCAGATCAAACTGAATTATCTGCTTGCTTCTGCATTTGCATCAGTAAAGTACCAATCCAATGCTTTTGGGGGCTGTCTAGAAAAAAAATTCAAAAAAAAAGCAATTCAATTTGGTGGGTCAAAAGACCTGAGGACGGAGGTCGGATCAGCTCCGGTCATAGGTGAAAATGAAGCATAAGCAAAAAGGAGGCTATTGATTTGGCAGTACCAGTACCTCTTCCTCTAATGCAAGGTCAGAGCAAAAGTTTGTGTCTGGAGATTGTCTTCAAGAGCTGCTGGAATACATGCTACCTGCTGCTCCACCTTTTTAGAGATATTAAATACTTTCAAAGGTTTTCCATTTACACAACTTTGATGTAGTTAACATGAAGAAGTAAGGGGATTTTGAGCAGGTTGAGGGGAATGTCCCCATTTGTATCCAATCCACTATATGAAGATGTACGTGCTGGGAGATCAGCTCTTCTCTTTCAAATGACCTTCACACACAATCAGCCCCCATCCCCCGTCAGAAGTAGCATGTGTTATGCCTTGAATCTTGCTCAGATATGGGCCCAAACCCAGCAGCTTGCAGATGGAATTGGCAGCTTGAGCTAAAGCAGAACATCTTGAAATTGGAGGTGTCAGATCAGAGCACTCTCCACTTCTGAGAGTGTGGGAATCTGGGTCATGTTGTGCCTTGGCCACAGTAATGAATGACATTAAGATCCCTACATAAATTCCGCTGCCAATTCTTCTAGAAAGGTGCTCACTGATTGATAGACATATGTACAAAACCACCTACATGCTTTAGTTGACCCTGACATAACTTCAAAATACATCCCATGGTGACTTAAGATAGATCCTACCCAAAAGACAGACAATTTAAAATCTCATCCCTCCACCTGCTGGTGCTGTACTAACGCCAGCCATGTGTCACTCCAGAGGTGGTTGCTGGAGTCTGCTGGAATGCAGTGATCTCCGTATGTCGGCACTGCTTGCTGGAGCACCTGGATGCCTGCAGAAGTTGCCATAAATCAAGCAAGGACTACAATCTGTGTGCATCTTCTGAATCCTCATGCACAGCTAAATGACAAATGAAAGTTAAAGCTGTCAGCAAAATGTAAGCAATGCAGCTGAGGAAGCCCAAGTGGGGGGGGGAAACAAACCCAAAGTGACAAAAGCAAGTTGATGGTCAAATCCTTTCTTGCAGACCCTGATACATAAGCCAGGAGCAGCACTTACTGCTCTGATCTCAGGCTGAGCTTTGGAAATAGAGGATAAATCCTCTTCTGATTTGTAAACTAAGCAAATCAGTCTATCCAAAATTGCAAGCAGCTTTCCTTCTAGCATATCCTCCTTAGTCCTTCACCATAACAGTTTCTGTAACGTCTTACAGTAGCACCAGGAATCTTTGTCACAGGCAGCACTTTATAAACAGGGATGATAAAACGCTTTTCTGGTTAGTCCATTGAGTGAAGTTGCGTTGTTTTCCAGACCAAATCAGAACCCTTTCTGCTGATTTTTAAACAACTCCTTCCTAATCAGTGAAGTCAGAGAGTTTTACAGAAGCAGAATTTAGGCCCATTATCTTCTTTCACTGCCCCATTTACAGATGAATAGTCTCTCTGACTTTCCCATGGCTTTCTTAGCTATATGCTTAAATAATTTATTATTATTGTTTAGCTTTTCTATATATTTCTTGCTATTTGCTTCACTGATTTGCACTGGATTTCCATTTTTAATGAATGCTTTTTAGCCTGAATAAACTCCAAAATTCATTATTTATAAATTGAGGTGTCTATAGCCAAGTCTTTGCATTGTAATTGGAGCTTCATTTAAATGCTGGTAGTGGCCTTTAGACTCAACTGTTTGCAGCAAGTTTCCTTACATTGGTCATGCCTACGGAGCCCTCACTTTGTGACACATCTAGTAGACTTCTATAGGAGCTTGTGTGATAATTCCTGTGAAACCACTTATTCCTCCAGAGGAATTCCCCATTCATAAAAGCCTGAACCAAGTGCTTTACCCTCATTGTCCATCTGAGGGCTATATTTGAGGACATCTTCTGTGCTATCTGTACCTGCACAGATGAAGACCCTGCCACTGTATGTGTAGAAAAGCCTTACTGAACTTTACTCCTTAAATTCAGTATAACAACCCCCTTATTTTCTTCATCGGGAGGGACTGCAAGTGTTATTGGCACAAGCAACCTGCTTGTCTGGTGTAAGAAAAAAACAATTCATATTGATTCAGTACCTACAGATCCTCCTGGCTTCAGTTGTTATCCTGAAAGTTGCACTGAAACTGGTGTTTTGGTCCTTCAGCATTGCTCTGATACCGAAGTATTTGGAGGGGGGGTTATGCCATGGTGGCTGTTATGCCTTTTTTCCGCCATATGTTGGCAATAGATGAAGTAAAAAAAAAATAACTAGAAATTCAGCTGTCTGTGTCCCCCTGACTCCTTGCTGTCCTAAAGGCTTTTAACAGTTGTGAAGAGCAGGGTAAGCAAGAGGAGCCTGTTGGCTATCTTCAGGTTTGATGCAAGAAATGGATGGAAGCTATTCTCTCTGAAGACGCCAATATAAGGTTAGAAAACCCATGTCATGACTCGGATGTTTGAATGATAGCTCTGTGGAAAAATAGTTTTTGTAGTGTTCAGGATATGTGGTGCCCACAGTGGATTTTTTCACCTCTTAAGTAGGCAATGGCAGAGCCATCCCACAAAGCCTCCACACTCACCAGAAATGATCAGTATTTTCCTGTTAGAGGACCTAATCTAGTGAAGCTAATGGAAACCTTCCCAGTGGTTTCAAGTTTCTTCCTATCCAGCCCAGAGCAATGCAGAGGGCTGGTACAGAGCTGCTCGCCTGAGCTTCTGTGAAACACCCTGGAAAAAAGGATGTTAAAAATTAAAAGACCTGAACGGTGTACCAGTGTTTTATTTGACCTGGTGTGGTATGTGTGGTTCCTGGTTAAAGAGTAACCCCTTAGCTATTTACATGGGGCTCAGTTTTGCAACAGGTGAAAATAAATTTTACCTACCAAGGAGGGAGGCTAAGAAATCAGAAGAAAAATATATGGACTGTACAGTCTGCAAAGGGGTTACAAACCAACTGGCAGACTGCTGCATATTTATGAGAGCATCTCACACATCCTCACTCTTATTAGAGCATCCTACCTCAAGCCTGTCATGCTTGATCAGTATTTTAACAGGTTCAGACACTTATTTACCGGGTCTCCACACTTTGCACTCCGGACTGGATGATTCAGACGTTGAGTGCTGGCGACTCGCAGGTATGCTGCCTGTCTAACAGCATCCCACAGCAGCCTGAGAGCCCGTTCCTTACACATTCCCCTGTGTTGCTAGAAATTGACTGGTGAACTGACAGGTTAGGCACCGCTTCAGCCAGGCAACAAGCTTCTTGTTCATTCACCACCCTTCAAACCCCTTTGCAGCGCTTCACCTAAACCAGCACAACACAGAGGGGTGGACTACCCATGCTATTTGGGCCCATCATTCAGTTTTCAGCCTTCAGTGCAAAGCTGCAGAGATACCAGGAATAGTGTCTCTTACTGCAACAAGGACCATTGCAGCTGTGCAGATTCAGTCAGAACCCAAATAAGTTTTTAAAGTTATATAAAACAAGGAAACGTGTTTAAATAGGACCACTATTTAAATAAAGCGAAGGAATTAAAAGCTTGGCAATGCACCAATATCAGCTAGTTTTAAAGAGCAGGTCCTACTACCACAGTTTTCGTGCTGCATCGGCACAATCTGTACACCCTGTTCCCCTATTACCAGGCACAAGTGGGTGTCTAGCTTTTGATGTAAATGAAGTCATTAAGAGGACTACAACAATCACCCTGGTTACGAATCACATGTGCTTACGAACATCACTTGAAGGAAAATACCGGCTATATCAATCTGTTAGCAAGTGGGGAGTTTGGCGCTACCAAACATTTCAAAACCTATGAGCTGGTGATATTTTCCTGGAAAACTGGCCTCATTGCAGCGTTCAGAGGTGTTGGTGCACAACGTGCAGTTGTGGAGCGGGTTTTGGCAGACTGTGGAAGGGATATGTGTCACTTATAATGGACGTAAGTCATTCTGCAGGGATACACCCTATAGGTGCTGACGGCTTTCTAGCATCTGAATTACTTTGGAAAATAACATATTTTTAGAATTATCCTCTGAGTCATTGAAGGGGGAAATAAAAGCTCATGATTTGGTTCGCTCGAGCAAGAAAAGTTGTTTTCTTCCCCTTCAGGGAAGGACGGTGTCTGAGTTCCAGATACTTGAGTCGAGGCTGATGTATGTTGTCCATGTTTATCGCTGCTGCTTTGGACATTGCTCAGTCTGTGAAACCATGAGGTGGCAAAACATATTTGGAAGTACAGCTAGCAGCCCCTTGTCTTCCTGCAAGGGGGGGGACTGGATAATCTCTCTCCCCTGCATTTCTCAAGGCAACTGTCCAAAAGCATTTTTTTTCTCTCTTTCTTTCAGGGAATGTACTATGGGAAGCTGCATTTTCTTCTTTCTCTGCAACATGTTCTAATTTATAGGATGAGATTTGCGATAAATGAGTTCAGAGCTGAATGCTGAGCCTTCTCCGTGTCCCCTGGGGTTTTCCTGGGAACAAGATGGGTTGCCCAGTATGCTTCAGGCAAAAAATAATGAATGAATGAATAAATACATGAATAACAGCATGCCTCATTTTGCCTATCTCTTAGAGAGAGAGGAAGCTAATTCTTTGAGTATCAGGAATGTGCTCATTATGCAAAAATGGCAGAGCAGATGCACATATTCATAATAAGTATATTAAAAATCTCAGTTTAGCTCCTAGAGGACAAGTGCAAGTGCAAAATTGGGTGCAATTATATTTATCTTCCCACCTATGGTGTGCTCTCATTTGAATATGTATTTGTTTGAGCTGGCTGTATCTAGAAGCATGGAGTTTCCTGTGACTGAAAAAGCAAATTATTATGAATACCAGCCTATGATACTTCATATCAGAGGCTGGATCCAAGGTCTCCTGAAGTCACTAAAAAGGCCCATTTTGAGTTCAGCTGGCTTTGCATTCCGGCAAGAGCTGGCCTCTTGCACAGGCAGTGCTAAGTGTGTGTTAATAAAAACACAAAAGAGCAGAGGACACAGTACAAGTGGGGCTGTTCATCATAACTATCATTTAATCAAACTAAAACGATGAACTGATAATTGGATATCCTTGCAATGACTGCACAGAGCCAGAGCCCTGGGTAGGGTCCCTTTCATGCACAGAAATAAATCAGACACATAGTCTGCTGTGGGCAAAGAGATTAATCTTTGGCATGAGCATGAACAATAGCGGAAATAAGTGTTGCTCATGAGACCATTGGTCTGTGCCTGACTGCAGTAATATGCTTGGTGCTTGTGAATGAAAGAAGCTGCTCTTTCCTACCCTTAAAGTAGCATTAAAGACTGCTGAAGTTCTACATGCCCGGGTTTATTAAAAGACTGTGATGGTGAAAACCTGACTGGGTCTAAGGCAACTACTTCAATAGAGAATTTTTATGTTTTCCCTTCAGCAACAGATAAAATAGAGGTGGAGATATAAGACTAAACCCAAACAAGGACAGGGACATTGGGAAGAGACCTGGAGAATAGTCCCACCCAAGCAAGGAAGATGGACAAAGTCTTCCACTGGAAATTCAGCCGCAGGAGCGTTCTACGATATATTCAAAATTCTTCTTAATTAACAGCAAAAGTAGTATTTGTATTCTCCCAAAATCCCAGTCCCTGCACCATCTGGAAAAGCATAATCAGTTTTTGAAAAATTAAACAAAGTGGTTATAAAAAATAGCACTCCAAAGTGCTATTGGGTCCAAAGACCCAAAGTTAAACGAATAGTAAAAAAAAGAGGTTTTCTTTCACAGGGGAAAAATTAACAAGAAGAAAATGCTGAAAATGTCCATAAACACCACTATTTCCTAAAAAGTGGCCTTACAACATTTTAACTGAAAACTGTTATTCTTCTGTTCTTGCTTATTCCTGCCCAGCCTGCTCGGCTGTGAGACTGTAGTAATGATACTGCTGCCACTCTTACGAGTGTTTGGGCACTTTCTGGTACTGCCCTGCGTGACTGACCTCTGTCACAGGTGGTTTTACTCAGCCAGTGCAGTATGCACGTAGCAGAGTATGCATTTTGTCTGGGGATTTTCTTTCCCCCCTTTAACTGATCCCGTTACCCTGATTCCACTTGAGAAGGCAAAGCCTAAGAAGTAGCACTTCCATGTCAGGATCAAAGCAGAAAGCAGCAGGGTTTCCCACAGCCCCTTTCTTCTGCAGGAGAACAGTGTGTAACCTCAGAGAAAGCTCTGTCTCCTGCACAGATGAACTCTTGTCTCACAGACAACTATTTTGCCAGACGAACGGAGCCACTGCCTGCCTATTCCAGGGTGCTATGTAATATATATCAGCTGAAAATCTGCTTTTCAAGCTTTGGTGAGCTGGGATTAATTGCAAACAGTTTGGCACCGCAGGTTCCTGCTTGGCTCCATTTTTTCAGACGCATATTATGTGTAATCTGAAGCCAGCACTTTTTCCATGTTTCTTTTGCAGTACCAACAATAATTCTCTTACTTTTTTCCTCTCTCACTCAAGCAAACAAGTTAATAACTACATTTTCAGTTCCATTATCCCCAAAATAAGAGCAACTCCATAATTTGAGAGTTGGGATGTCTTTACTTTTATAAAAAGTGTAGAGTTAAAAGGTAAAAGCAGACAAAACAAAATTCAGCATTGTTAAGAGTACAAAATTCAGCATCTGTCTCTCTAATTTTATTTCTGAAATGAGTGTTGAAACCAGGGTGATGGGTACCAATAAGACACTAGAGCCAGAATGCTAGTTAATTACATTAAGAGAAGAACCCCTGTTAAATTATTCTGGGGTTATTGTAGATATATCCAGAAATAACATAAGATAATATTAGTTGCAATCATTAGCAGAGCAACCTGTGTGGAATAGGAAGAAAAAAATACTGTGCTTCTGGGACTATTTTTATTTCTATAAGGAAGAATTTTGCAAGTGCTTTCATTCTCTCCAAGATACAAGAGGAAAGGTTGTCTGCCTTCCGAGATTTAATGAGCAACACTTTTGAATATTGCTGTGGACTTAGAGGCAGTTTAATGAATATGGTGCCAGTGGAAAGTAGTTGTTGTCCAAACTGAAAGAAAATATGGCTTAAATAACAGAAAAGCTAATGTTCAAGATTGTGACTGAGGAATACTAAAGCCGAGTCTTGTCACAGGATGATGAGGGTGACACAGAACGGCGCCTTCAGGGTATTTAATTGGGTCTAGTTCTGCCCCATAAGGCATCTAACGGCTTGGGCCAAGACCTGTGTACGGTTCCTGTTGGGTCTGCTGGGCCAAATCCTGATGTCTCTTGATTTGCACACTGGCATAAAAACAGATGGGATTTGTCAGAAGGGAGAGGTCACCGCAGCAGACATCTGAAACAGACTGCCATCCTTTACGAAAGGTGAAAGGAGGAGAGGACAGTGCAGCTGAAAGCCAGATTTCTAAAAGAAAACGAAACAAGATATATTTCTTTTTGCAATCTATTCTTGATTTCCTTACTTAGATGAAAACAAAGACCACGACACAAATAGAGAGTGTGACATTTAGCTGAACAAAAAGCAAGATGAACTAAGCTGCTAATTATACCTCCTATATGAAGACAAAAGACATCTTCCAAAATAACTAAATATTGTACATTTGTCCATAATTAAGACAGGATATTGCCAGAGAGGAACAGGAAGGTAAGAAGACAAAGAGAGGGAGAGAGGGGGTTTTTTATAGCCTTTTTTTTTTTTAAAGATTGTTAAAAGTGCCACCAGAAATATGCTGAAAAAGACAAGTTTGTGGGCAGAAGCACCACAGAATGAGGAAGAAATGCCACAGGAAGGAAGAAGAGTAATTCTAGGAGTAAACAGCTACTTTTAGAAAATACCATCTGTCCTGAATACGAGTTTGCCATATATTGTGACTCAAAAGGCTTTTTTCCCCTGAATTCCCAGCTCTGGCTTTGTTAAAAGTCAAAAACCTTAACCTGATTCAGATAAGGTCACATCCCGTGATTAACGTGTACCTTCATCTGGAGCCAAAAGTTACCAAGTGCGTGGGTTAATCTGTTCTCACTTGCTAATGCATGTGGAAGATAAGGCAGTACGTAAACACCAGGAGTCATGTCGAAGTAGATCCTAAAAATCTGATATTGCTCAAAATCAAAGTTGGCAGGACATGGACAACAGGAGTAGAGGGGGTCACCTCTGTCTTTTTCATGGAAAAGGGCCTGGAATATCTAAAATGCACAGAGAAATGAACTTCCATTTTAGGGAATGGAAGGAAAAATACATTAATAAGCAGCTTTGCAAACCATTTATATTCAATCTTCTAATTATCCACAAACATTGGAGGTGGGAAGTTGTCTTCTGAAATGTTATTCTCCATCAAAGATTGTTTTCTTCAGGGCTTTCTGTGATATCAGTAGGAAATCAGAAAATGAGAGGGAAAACAATTAATAGATATAAACATCAATCAGGCTGGAAAACAGGCCAAATGGATTTGATCCTTTGAGGGAAGGAGGCAGGCTTTCATCGCTACGTCCTAGGCTAAGGGTCATCCTAAAGGTTGAAGAACTGAGCAGAGAAGGAAAAAAAAGCCAGATCCAGTTGAGGGTTACACGGGTCCCCAAATGGCCTTGTTAGGGAGAGAGGCTTTTTCCTTACATTTCCCCCAGAAAGACTTCCCTTTGGATAATAAAACTGTGCTGGGGACAAAAGCAAGCAGGAACACCCCACACAAAGAGTTGTCTTGGGTCCAACCAGCAACGGTTCCCCATCCCGTTCCAGGTGCAACACAGGGGACTGTCACTGTCCCATCATCTTTGTACAAAGGAGTCCAAATTGCTAATGCCTCTCTTCACCCACCTGAGCCAGCAGCAGAGAGGAGGGATGAGTGCCTAAGAGGGGTATGCCATGTCAAAAGTCTTTCACAGTTTGTTCAGAGTGCAATTTTTAATAGCACCCTTTGACCATGATCATGATGGGGGGGAAAAAATGCATCCATCCGCAGAAAATGAAAATGAGGATGAAAATGCTGATTTTTAGCTAGAAAATAAAGCAGCAGGTGCTGATTCACAGTGTTCTAAGTAGCAGCGACCTTGTCTGGAGGTTGCTGTGTATGGTGTAGGACATCTGGGACATGGGGCCTGACGGATTCCTGTTACTCTGGTTTCACTGTGCTGCAACTCCATGAATTTTCCACCTGATTTATCCAGCCATACATGAGATTACAATTTTTTCTTCATTTCTCTATGTAGTCTCAGCTATTCCTGCTCTGGAGCTCTGCTAGTGAGCAGCACTTTCACCCACAAGTGGCTCTCTGACTTTAAGAGGATTACTAGTGCACACAGAGTCTTCCTTATGTTGAAGTACTGGATATTGCAACACAATCTTGCATTAAGTGAACGAGCTGAGCATGCTGAGTTTTCCGACACCAGCTGGAAACACTCTTTATACTGGTGCTGCTTTGGTGAGCTGGTGGCCACCGATTCAGACATTCAAAGTAAAATGTCCATGGAAATTCTCCAATTGCTTCCTATCAACCACCCACCCTTACCTCTTCCTGCAGAACTGGAATATGAACAACATCCACACCATTGCATAGATGTAGACAGGGCCATGTAACACACACTATTATCGTATAAACACTGCTTATCCCCTCCTCCAATCCCCTGCACAGAAGTGTAAAACCACAACCTGCCACACCCTGCTCTCGAACACCAGTGTACAGAACAAATTATATATTTCAGCATGGGTAGAAAGAGGGAGGGAAACTTCAGGGAGTCAGACTGCTCTCAATTAGCCATTGTCTCCAGCAGCTTGTCTGATTAATGGCTGCACCTCACACTGTGCCTATATAATAGGTGCAGGGAAGGTGCTTTAAAAGTGCTTTGCTCCTAATTACTGTGGAGATTGAAACAGTGGGTATCTCTTGTTACAGTAAATATTGTCTGCGTCCATTCCCCAGCTCAGATCTATGCAAGTGCCAATGCTGGACCTGGGCGAGCAGACCACATACAAGTGGGAGCGTAACAGGTACCAGCTGGCTGGTGCCAGCAGGAGCCTGAGCATGATGGACTTGGGTAAAGTTATATGCTTCCATTAGCACTAAATGTCCTCACTTCAGGGAACTTCATGCCCTGCACCAGAGTCTCTGCCTTCATGTACCAGAGTCCAGCTTTTTTGGAGCTGATCCTCAAGGTACAACAGCACTGATCTGTCATGCCAAGCACAAGCCTTCCCAGAGCCAGAAAACTGCTACATGTTGGTGTAATGCATTAGCACCTACAACATCACAGTTCAGACCCAACTTGTGCGTGAACTGTAGTCCCACTCCCTATTCTGCCACAGACAGTGACTTCGGACAAATTCATTTATTGTGTCTTTGCAACAGACCTAAATCAAGTATGCACATACTTGTGTCTTGGGGTAGCTTAGCTGAAGTGTGAACAGCCATATTGCACAACAGGGACTTGGAGTCACCTTTTTGTTTGGTCTGCTGAGAAAATGGTCTTATACTCAGTGGACAATTTGCTCCGTGCCAAGTCTAGTTTAGCATCTACAGATCTCTCTCTCGTACCTGCATATCAACAGGTCTTTGGGGCTGGTTTACATATTAGGACATGCTGGTGCAACTTTCAGGCCAGACCAGTCTGCTGAACTGGTTTCAGCAATGTGGGGCTCTGGCACGTCAGGGAGAGATGAGAACGATGTTGGTCCTTCCTCTCTACCGAGCAGCTTCTTTGCTTCAGGCATAAAGGTGCAGATAATAATAGTCACCAGCCAAGAATTTGGAGATCTTTTCAGAAAAGTCACTCTATCAGCATCAAACCCATGGCTGTACTATGAACAGGAATGCAACAACATTTCCCAATCACAGCTGAATTACATGAAAATTACAATCAATTCATGGCTATCTAGGCAACCCTATTCTAAACCTTGCTTCCCTCTCCTCCTTTTCAGTAAGTTCACTTAATCACACATTCACTGCAAAGTAAAGAAAGGTTTTAAAGTACATTTACCTTGTAAAAATATCAAATCTTCTTTAGAAATGAGCACTGGTG
This sequence comes from Pygoscelis adeliae, assembly GCF_000699105.1. Taxonomy (NCBI): domain Eukaryota; kingdom Metazoa; phylum Chordata; class Aves; order Sphenisciformes; family Spheniscidae; genus Pygoscelis; species Pygoscelis adeliae. The sequence goes on from NW_008824369.1 coordinate 1,551,469, forward strand.
AATTATGAATGAAGGCATGCAGTGCTGAAAGTCCCTGCTTATACATTTTTAAATGTAGCCTTTCACTTCTGATAATACTTTTAAAAACCCACTGGACTGGAGCTTACAGTCTATTGCAAAAAACAGCCATATTCTTTGCCACCACGTTCCCTGATCTGAAGAAGCGCCAGCTGCTCCAGTCATGCTGTCTCCCTTGCAACCTGGAGAAGAGGCCAGCAGGTCTGAGCAAAGGTCACTTCAAAGGGCAGGAGAAGAAGAATTCATTGTAAATAGCAATTATACACGGAGAAGAAAATGTAAAGATTAAAAAATAAAAATCCACAAAAATTCATTCAGACAAATTTCCAGCACCAGAGCTCTTGCTTTGATGCTTTGCTGGGCAGGGTGGTTGCTGGTGTGGACGTGCCCAACCCCACTAAGGGGCGTCCACATGCAAGCAGTTTGTCCAGCTCCCCAGACCTGGGCACAGACTCAGATTTGACGTCTCCATCCACAGCAGTGACACATTGACCTGCCAGGCATTGGAGGGGACGCGTTACCTTGGAGGACACGGTGAATTGCTGAAATGTGTGGGAAGGAGCCTTTTGGTGTGGCTTCTGAGCTCAGGTGTAACGTTGTACCAACACAGCTGTATCACACCCAGATGGCAGCTGGGTCAGAGCCAGTGCTGGATGTCCTCAAATACTCACAGGTGCTGAACGTCCTTAAAACGTCTCAAGGCTCTCCTTTGCAAACATTGTTATTTTCTTCTGCAGAGTAAGAGACAACCTACCAAGCTTGAGATAAGAAGCAACTAAATTCAAGTTACATGAAGAAGGGGGGCGAAGAAAATCCCCAGCTTATCCTTTCCTCTCACACACTGTCTCTATCAATCTTACTTCAGAGACAATTTTCATTACTTCGGAGTTAAAGGCCAGGAGGGGACCTTAGACCTGATCGAAACCTGATCTTCCTTATGTCAGCATTTCACGAGGTATCCCTGGACTGAGCCCAGTAATTATCTGACGAAAGCAGTTACCTGAAAGGCAACTACAGTTGATTTGAAGCCACGAGGAAATGGCAAAGCGACCTGCTTCCCTTGACAGCTTCTCCTGATGCCCTCCATTTAACATGCATGCCTTCTCTCCAGTCTGAATGTGTTACTTTTTTGCTATGTCCTTTTTCACCACGTTATATATATCCTGCAGTCACGTTCCCTTGCAATATTCCCTTCAACTAAGCTCTTTCAATTTGGCAGTGCCAGTCTCTTCTGAGCTCGCATCAGCACTCCCAAACCCTTCAACACGTGAACAGTCCCGCCACTGGCGTCACAGGTGCTTGATCAGAAGCAAGACAACCTTCTCCTATCTACCTACTCTCCCATCCAGCAATCAGACCACATTTAGGCAATTACCAACTTTGTAAACTTAGGCCTTATCTAGAAAATCTGTTTTCTATTTGTTTAGCATTAATTATAGTCCTGTCCATGCATTTTATCTTCATAGGATTCACTATCTACCTCTTGGATGACAAGATGTCCCATCAGTGGGAATGGCTGGCCCCATTCAAGTAATGATGTAGCAGTAGCATCCTTCTACTCCTGGACTTACTGCATTCAAGCTACCCAAAATGAATTCTCATGGGCCAGAGAGTTCCTTGGCCAATTCTTCTGGGATGCTTAGTGGCAAGAATAATTAAGTCTGATTTTTCACTAGCAGATGATGCCTAACATTTTCCTAGCTGGATGTACCAGGAGGTACCAGCCAAGCTCATGTGAGAAGAGAGCTGCTTTCCAAATACAGAAGGTATCTATTGAATACCTCTCCCTTTCCCATGGCTGTGTCAGCTTCAGTATCTCCACCTGATATTAGACCTGTGATATTGCTAGGATATGTTTTTACTTAAAAATAGATCTCCTTTTTATTTTCTTTAACCCTTCCTGCTCTGGATTTTCAGATATATATCTCCCCCTCACATTCATTTTCTGGACCAAATGATCTCCAGATCATTGTGTTGGCTGCTGCCCATTTGTACACACGCTCTTTCTCATGTGGGGTGTGTTGGTTTTTTCACTCTGGCTGGTACATTTATTTAATCAGTGAATCGAAAGTGAGCTTTCATCTCAAATTGCTGTCCTCTGTCTCAAGTGGAGTTTTTGTATGAGTTTTTGCATTTTAAGAATTGGCATGTTTTTATTCCCATTTTCTTTCCTTCTTTTTTTTCAATCAGTTCCACTTGGCAGTGATCAGCTTTATGAAACATCTCCTTTGCAGCACGGCATATATACTACTGGTTTTGTTCACTAAAAAATTGCGGTCAGGAACCTGTGGTTCTGAGCTATAAATACTCAAAACCAGGTCTCTTACTCAACTCTGTGATATTTCCCTGTCTGACCTCCAAAACACTGTGCATTTCCTGACACAGACTCCTGGATTAAAAAAATAAATAAATAAAAAAATCAAATAGAATGGTTTAGGTAGAAACTTAATGTGCAAAATATCTCAAGGCACAATACAGTACAGTGCACCAGGTTTTAGGAAATACGTGTATACCATATGGATCTGGCTCTCATCCCAACACTTAAGGGAATTACCAGCAGTGCAGTGTTCCAGTTCCCAGTCATTGGCAATATGCCGTCCTGTAAATGCAATTAAAAAATCTCTGCCCAGAAAAAGAGGGGGAGACCCTAATCAGAGCAAACCACAGCCTTTTCTTAAATTCCTTATCAGACTGCACCATCTAGAGGGCGGCAGCAGCATCACCCAGCT
>NW_008824369.1:1554280-1555646 GCF_000699105.1 Pygoscelis adeliae
AAGATATTTCTCTTTTTCACTGTATAGAAAATATTTCTGTATCCTCACTGCCTCCTTGCTATAGTCGGCGCAGCTCTGCAGGAACGTGTGCTATTGAAAAGATTTTCCCGGCTCTGTGCAAATTGCTGTCAAGGTGCACAAAGGCAAGGGGCTGTGTGTACTTCCAGGGACACGACCCTGACCACATTAACTCTTCCCTGCTCTCATTAGCACTAGGCTCTCCCTTTGACCCTTCGTTATTATGATCAACCTCTAATCAGTAAGAAGCCTTTATACAATATGAGGTATACAGACCTCTCTCATTTCTTCTGCTTACATCTTTTTTTAAATACAGATCCTCACCATCTCTGCATGAAAGTTCACTGTGATCAAGCATGTCCTGTAGTCAGGCAGACCACCATCTGGAGCCAGCGGTTGCATGTGTGCTCTTATTAAATTCACATTAAGCTTGATAACAACCTCTTATTCGGCAAGGGAAGTATTTCCTGGTTTGCTGTGTGTCAACTGATTTATCAAACCATTAATCAGTTTATTATTAGGTTATTAGCACATATTACTGTATTAATCAATGCACTGTTCAGGGGAAGGTGAATATTTTTGCCAGCGTACATAGTGATTCATGAAATCTTAGCTAGAACTGAGGTCATCTGTGAAGCAAAATCCACTCTTAAACGCTGTGACAGCTGGAGAACATTTATCTTTCAAAGAGGAAAAACCTGTTTCCCATCCCCGGACAGCTTAGCTAGAAAGGTGTGCATGTAGTGGTGCAGTGGGAAAATAATTTTCATATTGACTTGTTGCATTATCAGTCAATGGCCATTAGGTGCTACACAGCTGGGGGAGGACTGGGATGCTGCTACAAATGGCAGGGAATGACTTAGGGAGCAGTACAGCTTGGCAGAGCCACCAATTTCTGCCTCCAAAGCGCGGGTCCATGTGACGTCTCAGACATCCAGCAAGAGACGAGTCCAGGCTCAGCTTTCCCATCAGATAATAAATAAATCATTAATAAAATTAATTAAATAAAATTCTGAACTACTACAAAAATTGGTTGAACTAGGCCTAGAGATTGAGGCAAGAAACTGGGTGATTCACAAATATCTGCACATAGACAATGTCTTCACGTATTTCTCATTTCTAATGCAACCAGCCTAAGAACAAGAGGTTGGGCAAGTAGGAAGGAAATGTGCAAACTAAATGGCCAGGACAGTGATGGTCACCCTCATTTTGCAGTTTAATGATTCTTAGCATCATCCTCATCTTTGCAGGACCTTGACCCTCCTCCTCTCCTCGGGGAGAAGAGCACAGAAGCTGAGTTAAATCTTTAAACAGCTTTTGCACAAAATGTCCCTGCTGCTCGGCCGTC
>NW_008824369.1:1555691-1560285 GCF_000699105.1 Pygoscelis adeliae
GGGCGTGAATATGCACCATGAAGATTTTTAAGCAGCTGTGCTTGGAAATGGTCTCTCTAATGGTTTCAGCTCTGCTCCTGTGTAATGAAACCAAGCAGGCAGCATCTGGGGTCTTTCCCTCCAAGGGATTAAGGGGGATTTGATCCCGAGCAGTGAACAGCAGCTGACCCTGAAGGAATATACAGCAAGGGAGCCTCGGCTCTTGTTCAGCCTGGCATACCCCGTGCTCTCCCCTTAGTCAAACTTGCATGAGCGTGTTCGGGTCAGCCAGATAAGCACAGAGGGGGCCAAGCTGGCGGAGAGCACTGCCCTGCATGAGGTAGAGAGGAGCAGCAGTGCAGCGGGCTCTGCACTCCCTCGCCGTGTCCCTGTGTCCTGCCAGATCCCAGCGCTCTGCTGGGAGCATCCTGATGCCATGGACTGGGACACAGCCAAACCCTTTCTGAGGACATTTTCGTGGTGATAACCTGCTCCTGCATTGCAGTACTGCCAGTTTCTAAATGCAATTTGACATCACAACTTGAAGCCAAATTGCTGTTGACGACCTTATGTAATGCAGGTCTTACGATGATTTCATTAGCTCCACTGGATTAGTTTCCTCAGAATGGACAAATAATTTCTTTCTTCTGAATATTGAGCATTTTCAGCAGTTCAGCCCCTTTGAATCATGTTAAATAAGGCTGAATTGATAATCACTCATAAATGTCATGTTTTGCCTTCTGCAGAACCTGTGGGTTGCCTTTCCCATTGCCGATGGAGGGGAACAAGAGCTTCTTGATGTGAAGCTGCCAAATCCATCCCTGCGACCCCTCGTTCCTGTTCCAACACATCACCATTTCCCCTCCCATCACTTCTCCCATCATAGTGCAGCTCACACCGTTGAGCACCATTGCATGGGGGAAGCTGATGCCAGAGCAGGGCAACAGGATGAGAAAACTTTTCACATGGGTACCCTTATGCAAAGGTATTGTCCTTTCCCTAGACACTCCAAGGAAATTCAGAGGTTTCCCAATCTACCCCTCATCTGGTAACAAAATATATTAACAAGCTGCGAGATGGATGCGTTTGTAAGACTCAGATTGCTCAAACAGCTTTACGCTGTCCTAAGGAAAACTGGGGACATCCCTTGAAATCTGCAAAGTGAACGGTTGCTCTCCTTTGCTTCCAAATAAACATTAAGTTCTAAATTGCCCAAATCAGATATGAATGCATTGGGGTCGGAGCCAGGCAACAAGCTTCAGATCCAGACTCCAGCAACCAAAAATAACCTTGGGAAACAATCTTCTAAACTCCAAGTTTTAATCAAGAACATGTCCATCCCCACACGTATTCCAGGGGAATTAATCTAAATACATCTCTGGTTCTCTGCTTGATGCTGTTCAACCTCGTAGCAAACAAACAAACATAAACAGTTGTGATGCCTTTTTTTAGAAATTTTCCGCACAAAAGCTAGCAAGAGATATATAGGCCCTTAACCACAAAAAGGCTGAGATGAATTCTGCATGCTCTAAATTTAGAGTTATTGGGATCCAAGATTTCTATTGAGTTCTATTTCAGAATGCAAATAAGAGTTCATGATTCAGACAGCCCTTCCATGATGATCTCATCCTGGTGTCTGATTTTTACTTATTAAATAAAATGAATGAAAAGAATTGATCTCTCCCAAGCTTAGTTATTGCGGAATAGCTCAAAAGTACATTTTGACCTGTAAAATTCCTATGCTCCAGTTTTCTCAACTGCCAGCACACAGTGATGCACTGCCAGCAGATATCTCTGCAGTATGTGCCAGAATAGGATTGTCTGCTTATTTTAAAAGATAATTTGGCTGCTTTGCATCCCACTTCCTAGAAATCATAATTCTACCCCAATGCCCTCTGTCAATACTGGTGCATCTCACCACATCTGAGCAATTTTCAAGATTGTTTCTGTTTATAGGCTGCTTCTGCAGTATGAATTTCCTTTAGCAGCCCAGAGCCCCATGTCAGGTAAGAGGCTGCTTCAAGTCTTTCCCAAGTATGCTGAATAAATAACACCAAGCACCACTGAGCCGTACTTATTCTCCTGCTGTCGGACACTGCATTGGAAAAGGCAGCTCGCATAGTGGGCTTACTTCTACTGCGGATCGCTGCTTCTCATTTTAGCATGGGCATAGTGTTGTTTGGTTGGGATAAAACTAGAGACATGAAGCAAAATATCCAGGACTGTCTTGTATCGTTGCTTCCTTTCAGATCAATGCTGTGTGTTGGGCAGTGGCATTACATGTTTTGGAGGGTCAGCACATTCCTCATTAGTCTCAGAGCATTGAAAATTCCTTTTTGTGATTGTGCCTATCTTTTTTCCAAATTGACTTATATTGAAGAAGAAGAAAAAAAAAAAAGGCAGCAATTTGTCAAGACTCCCAAGCAGCTATAACGAAAGACTAGTTGAAACCTCCACCTCCACCCACTGATCACCTCTTTACGGACCAGTCTACAAATGGTAACACTGAAGTTCCTACTTAAGACTATCGTTAACAACAGGAGCTGCAATTAAATATAGAAACATTCCTTGTTGTTTACTGGGTCATGTCACCTTTGTCACCACCCACATAACTCCTCCTTCTCCGCTCCCATTCACCCCAAGCAGCTGCTCCGGTGTCAATCGATACAAGTCCTTTGCTTGTGGCTCTATTTTACAAGTACAATGTTGGGCTATTTGGGTGCCCTTGGAGTTGTGGCTGCAGACTGTTGTGTGGGCAGCAAATGGGGCACAAACCTAGCTCTGCTGCTTGTGAAGCTTCACACTGCAAACGACCTCATATAATACCATTTTCACCGTACGGCTGGGCTGCAGCTCTAAGGAAAGATGTGTTTTTTTCACTTTGGGGAGTATTCACCAGTATTAGAGCAGATGAGCACATAAGCAGTTGGATTTAGGAATATCTTTTGCATGGTAAAAGTGCTGACTTCGCTCCCCTGTAATTTCTGAGATCCTACTTGTTAGCTTTTGAGCATACAGCCAAATACAGGGTCCCTAAATCCTTGAAGTTTCATAAATTGCTGTTTGCCTAGAAATTCACACCAGCAGTTAAATACATATAAGTCATTTTCTATTATTTCCCCAAAAGTGTTCTATCCAGAGCTCAAGAGTTAGGATCAATATTTCTAAATTCTGAAGTCCTGAGAATTATTCATAGGAATTGATGAACAACTTGGAAAATAAGGAAGATACTAAAGCAAAATAAACTACTCTCATAAATACTCATTAAGTGAGAGGTATGCTTGTAAATAACCACTCCTTTGCTTACACACCTAGTCTAACACGCTACTGCAAAAATAGGTTAGTCAGAAAATACACAGGATTTGACTCTCAAGTAAGGAAGTCTTCAACTCTTAATTAAAAGATAGGCGGTTTACTGAGAACTTACCTATATGTACCTGAAAGCACCACACACCAGATGAATGGGAAGAGGCTGAGCTTCCGTTAAAATACTCAACTTCTTAAAGGTTTCATTTTGTTAAATTCAGCTGTCTAAAGGAAGGCAGCTACACACTGAGCATAAGGAAAGTGGGAAACTTTTAGCGCCACGAGTTGGCTTCAGACACTTTTAAATCCCAAAGACATTTCAAACTGATCACACTGAAATGCTGATGAAGAAAAGTAATCTAAGGTCAAAACTTAACGAGAAGAAGCAGAAACAAGGTTGGTTTATATTTATAGATATATTCTTTTTATCACACTTACCCAGTTCCAACATAAAATATGACTTCACAAATAGACACGCAGCAAAGCTCCCAACCTTCCTAAAGACAGCAAAACAGAGGACTGGCATTACACTACAAATATTTTCACCTGAAACTACTAATGGTGAGAATGCACTTCAGGTGGCAGAGATCAAAGCTTATTTCTTTTTAGACTCCTCTGTGTGCATTGGAAAGCCTCTTATGAGATGAAAAGGATGGAAGAGCAAGAAAGGAGTTTACACCTCTTTAAGGAGCTATCAGCAGAAACATCAAAATACAATGTTAGCTGACTGAGAGTTGCTTTCATGCAATAGATAGCCAAATACTTGAAGGATGATAAATGATGAACTGTGAATGATTCTTCTAATTCAGAGAATGAGAAGAAGGCTTATGTCTAGCACTGAGGAAAATGTAATCAGATGTCCCTGACACATTAACCATCAAGTGTTTATCCTGGCATGAAGTCGAGTGATTTAACTGGTATTATCAAAACATGAAATTTTTTCAGAATGAAGAAAAGCCTTGATAATTGAACTTGCTTACGGAGAGAAATACATCAAATTAGATCTATGAGTTAGGAGGGGTGGGTTATGGGAAAAAGAAATCATACTGGTAATGGGGAAATATTAGTTACCACTAGGTAACAAATATTTATATATTAGTTATTAGTATATATTAGTATTAATATTTAATATTAGTCACCACTTGGTAACTAAGAAGTGCGAAACATCTTACTGTGCTGGTTTTGGCTGGGATAGAGTTAATTCTCTTCATAATAGCTAGCGTGGGGCTATGTTTTGGATTTGTGCTGGAAACAGTGTTGATAACACAGGGATGTTTTTGTTACTGCTGAGCAGTGCTGACACAGAGTC
>NW_008824369.1:1560644-1565880 GCF_000699105.1 Pygoscelis adeliae
CTTACTAAGTGTGATCCCATTTTAAAGACGGGTATTATGGAAAACTGGAATATCCTAGGAGGTTTATGCAGCCACAGATTGCACTTTATGGAGAAATTAGAAGGGATTATGCCTGAAGGGAAAGCAGTAGATGGAGGACCTGGAGAGAGGCGATCCTGCAGCTCAGTTACAAATGAACACAGAGTCCCTGCCTACCATCCCCTTCTTCAGCAACAGCACTCACTTAGGGCCCAGTTTCCAGTTACTTTTGTCCTGCCAGTTTGATCTGCGTTGTTTTGGGATTGTTCATGCAGCTCCCAGAAAACTTCTGCGTGGGTGAGAGTTATGAGTAAGTGAACTGGAATGAATTATTACTTTCAAATGAAAATAAAATCAGCAAAACATAACAGTGTTGCCTCTCCCTATCCCTTCTGTTCTCACAAGGGCCAGGATTTGTAATGCTAAAGGTGCCAACAGGGTGCAGAAAGAGGCAGTAAATGACCACCAGCTGCTCAGCCTGCCTGTGTCCTACAGCTGTGGGTCCCAGCTCATTACACACCACTAAACCTCACATGCTTGTCCAAGGCAGGAATCAGGAGTCAGGGAACTCTTGATTCAAATGGCCTTTTGATTCAGACTTGATTCAAACAGTCCCTGGAGGGTCATGGCTTCTCACAGTGACCGCCTCTGGTGGTTGGAGACACAGATGACACAGGCAAGCTGTGCATGTGCTCCAGCAGCTCAGAACCCGCCTCCTCATCCATCAAGAAGCTGGTGACCTGCATCACCACGGGGTGATTGCCTTTGCACTTACAGGACCACGTGCGTCCAGTTAGCTTGGGCAAAGCTTGCTTGCACCTTGTATTTTCTTGCCTTGTATTTGTCCATTTTGCAATATCAGATAATAAAAAGTCCCTGATTCACTGACTCTGAGCTCTGTGCAAGGCAGATGGGAGAGACAGGTTTGAACTAGTTCGAATTTGCTGTGTAATGGGTGCGTCGAGTGTTTGTGTGACACCCCCCCCAAAAATCCCTTAAACCAAGGAACGTGTGGTAGAGAGCAGAAAAAGCACCATAGACACTGGCCGGGCCCTCCAGCCCCCGAGTAGCTACCAAACTCCTAAATATTGCAATTTGTGACTGGGTAAAATGAGGCTGCTCTGTCATTTAGATTTACGGCACTAGGAGAGCCACATTGCCTATGGGATATTTGATAGGCATCTCTGAGGCCTGTTGGTGCCACAACAGTAGACCTTAGCTCGGCTGGGAATTAGTTTCTTTGCTTCAGCGTTGTTCCTCAATGCCTGGCTGACTGTTATCCTTTCTCCTCTGGAATAATTATGATGGCTGAAAATAAATGTGTGGGACAACTTGTGCCAGTTTCCACAATTTAACAGCACATGGACATTTGTGTGAAAGTGTGAGCCAGGATGTTTGTGTTCATTCTCCTAATTCTCTCGACAAAATGGTTTTATAAATAATCAGACCTTAATTGTGTGATTCCAGTTAATGCAGAGGGAGTTAATTAACATCTGGAACAAGTTTCCTGGCCCGAGCTATTAGCTGTGTCTCGTGCAGAATTCAAACAATGTATGAAGTGAGGCCTATAGCCAAATGATTTTGTACATAGCTGGAATGAGAAATTACCAAAGATGGATGAGGTATGGCAGCTGCACCAAGATAATGTCCGTTTTTGGTAAACAAGTGTAGACTGAGTCAAGGCATGATTGTTGTGCCGGTCCAAGAGGTGCAATGTAACGGCAAAGAATAGGCATCACCTCTGAATTTATCCCCTCTTCAAACCCTCCAGTGCTTCCTACCTGTCTCCAAAAGCTTCACGGATCAGTGATTCCAGAGACTGTCACAGCTGGGGGAGGAACAATCCCACCAACATAAAGGCCAGGTCTCCTATGCAACCTTGCACATCCCTACTGTGTTTTATCCCATCTGTCTGCAAAGTCAAAGAGGAGGATTTAATTTTGTGCCACTGTGAAGGAGAAGAATACCAAATCACAAGCAGGCAAACTCTGAATCTCTGCCTCGTGTATCCATATCAAATAGAGAAACTGGGATGTGGCCTTTTAACTGCCAGCATCCCTCCTACAGAAAGGTGCCGGGCAAACCAAGGACAGAATGTAAAATTTTGAAATTCCTTTTAGGTGAACCCAAACCATTTTGTCCAACCTAAACTGATTTTTTTTTAATTCTTTGTAAAACTTTTAAATTCTCTTTCCATCATTTTTGGTTTTAAGTAGAAAATGGGTTTTTTAAAAAATCAAGATTTTTGTTAAAAGCTGGCGACCTGCCCATGTTTTCCCACCACTGTCTTTGAAGCCATGACCCCATGGGAGTAAAGGAGAAGTAATATATTGTAGTGCTAATTCGTGTGATATTACTCACAGTCAACCCTCAAACATCAGCGTTTCCTCCACCAGGAAACCCAGTGCTCCCAGGAGTTGGTCTCACAGACCTGCAGGCTTTCTCCACAGCTCATGGCTTCTTGCCCACTTGGTGGTTGTCGCTTCACTTGTTTGAGAGCTTCTTGCTGGAAAAGGATTTGTTATGCTCTGGGAAAGGGAAATAATGTTAGGAAAAAGAACAGTCCATTGCATTGGAGAGTGATGGAGTGAAGTACCAGGTCTGCACACCAAGCAGATAAGAAAGCACCATCTACACCCTTCTCTGGCCCAAAGGGAAATACAGTCCATCCCAGTGAAAATGCGGTCACAGGGCTTCACCAGGCTGTGGAAAGCCCACAGCTTGGCCAGCTGGAATTTCTGAAAAAAACTTTTTTTAATCAATAGTCACAACCCAGGAGTAGATAGGAGAAATGGCTTTTCACCCTGAAAACCCTTCTTTTCCTATTTTTCACTACCAAAACACACTGAGCATCTCCAGAAATGGATTTTCACATATGCCTTGTGAATCTTCATATCTAGCTAGGGCAGGGGTAATATGTCTGAGCTAGTTTATATAGTTACTCTCTTATTTACCACCTCTAATGTGATGAATTGTTATTGAAGGTTTCTTATCCATGTTCCTGTTTCGGTAGAAACCCGTGCTGTGTTTTATGCATGAGGTTTACACTGCTGCAGCTAGAAGGCATAGAGATGAGGAATGCCTCTCCAAATAATCCCCTGGCTAGGAAATATAAACAATTCTCACTGAGCTCCAGCAGAAAACCGCAAATTGTGGTGCAAATTCTATTTCCATGAAGTTCTACATATGAACACAAAAGAGAAGCAGAAAGGAAAACAATTCAACCGATGGACATGGGTGAAGCAGAGAGCAATTTAGGATGAAATGCGGGTGGACAGTGTGGCAAGACTCATCACTTTCCTAGAAATGAGGGTCACTGAGTTGAATGTCAGAAGATCCCTTATATGCGGTATCAGGTGCCATCGCAGCCAAATACCCAGCCAAGTCTGGGGAACTGTCCTTCTCCTTATCCCGTATCAGAGCAGCTGGGAGAGTAACCACCTTCATTTCCCCATCCTCTTCTTTGTTTGCCTGAGCTACAGATCTTGTACTAAAAAGAAAGCAGTTTACTGGTGGTATAGACTACCTTTGAGTGATCCAAAACCTGCTGAAGGCCACCACTTGTTTCCAGTGATTTAAACCAAAAGGGGGCAGATTTAGACTGACTAGAAAGAAGAAATTCTTTACTGCAAGGGTGGTGAGACACTGGAACAGGTTGCCCAGAAGTTGTGGATGCCCCATCACTGGAAGTGTTCAAGGTGAGGTTGGATGGTGCTTTGACCAAGCTTATCTAATGAAAGATATCCCTGCCCATGGTGGGGGGTAGGGTGGGAGTGGTGGAAGGGGTGGACTAGATGACCTTTAAAAGATCCCCTCCAACCCAAATAATTCTATGATTCTATGATAAGTTTAAAAGGTTTGGGATAAAGTCCTAAACTGCAACCAGCTCTGGCTCCCAAGTCAGTGAGAGAGCAGGAGAAGCCGTGCTGCTGGGAAATGCCAGTCTACACCAGTAAGAGGACTGGGATGTCATTGTGCAGTGCTACACACTGTTATTCTGAGGATCTATAAGGATTAGTAATTCAGCCCTGTTTGGATTTATGACTGGTCTGAATTTCACGTACAATTTTCATAATCTGTGTCATAATTAAAAAAATTGCAAATAACTTTTTAATACCAATGTTAAAAAAATAGGCAAATCTTTCACAGCATTTTTATTGCCTATTTACAATCTCAAATCAAATGGTTTACAACTTTCTGTTCTAAAATATACAACGTAAGAAAACACTAGCCTGGCAAAATTATGCTTTTATGATAATGACGAGGATGAGTTATAGTTACTCTAGTTAAACTATAATGGCTGCACAGATGCTAGGAAAAAGCTATTGTACAACATGTTTTGCCACCATAAGCATGGCACCTGCTAGCTCCACCACGGTACATATAAGAACATGTTAGCATTTCTTTATGAATATTATTTTCAAGGATTATAATTGGACCATAAACATTCACTTGGGCATAAAATATCAGTATGCAGGCTTTAAAAAATACCTTGAGAAATACTCAGCTGGTTTCAATATCTGGATTTCAGAAGCAGGTTTATAAGAGACAATATATAATTTGTTTCTGATCTTGTAGGACTCAGAAAAGGTCTGCATTCTTCATATGGTCTATATGAATTTGTAGCAGATGAATTTAGTGATATTTACAGAGCCAGGAACTCAATCCTCCAGCCCACTGCTGACTATCAGGAAATAATAATATTTATCCACAGATTATGTGTTACACAAATGGCAATGGCAGGAGTTTCCTATGTATCTTGCCAAGCTGTCCCTGCACCGTCCACCCATGGTCCCACTCGCTCCTGAGATGCTGCTCAAGGACACCAGCACTGGTTGTTACAACCCACCTCCATTTGCTGAATTTAGGCTCACAAACCAGCCGCTGAGATGGACATTTAATCTAAGTGTTATTTTCCACTGACATGGGTGAGGAATACGGTGGACATGAGCTCTTGCACAGAGCAGAGCTATCCACCAGCCATAATGCACGTTATAGATGTGTGTCCTGGTTTCGGCAGGGATAGAGTTAATTTCCTTCCTAGTAGCTGGTACAGTGCTGTGTTTTGGATTTAGGAGGAGAACAAAGTTGATAAGGCACCGATGCTTTAGTTGTTGCTAGGTAATGCTTACAGTAGCCAAAGACTTTCTAGTTTTCCATGCTCTACTGGCTGAGAAGGCTGGAGGTGCACAAGAAGCTGGGAGGGGGCACAGCCAAA